>NW_015113413.1:756038-763837 GCF_001443285.1 Poecilia latipinna | reverse complement strand
AAAGCCCCCAAAAAGCCACTTTATTTGGCACGGGAAAAATAATAATAATAAACAGCAAGGTTTCAATAGGCTCTCGCAGCGCTTAGCTGCTCGGGCCTAATTAATGCACAGGCTTTACCCAAACTCAGTAAACCAATATAGAGTATTAAACTTAATGAAATCATTTCAAAACTTAAAATCAAAGTTAATATTTTCCAAGCAGAAAAAGAAGACTTTAATGTAACTTGCAAAAGTATTTATCCCCCACCAACCTCTTTCATTTGCCATGTTTCACCCACAAGCATCAATGCAAGGATTTTAAATGATAGACCTACATGTGTCTTTTTGTGTAGTTACTGACCCCCTCCATGCTTCAGGTTCTAATAGGATCATTGAAAATGAAAACAATCGAAAGTATAATTGTAACATAATAAAATAACATAATAAAAAGTACATCAGCACAAAGAATCCACCACCAGATTAAACAGAAAAGGTAAAAATTGAATAGTAAACGATGAAAAAACTGTTATAAAGCTAACACTCTTAAATCAAAAAATGTAATCCCTGTGGGGGATTAATTGACATAATTGAACTAATTATCAGCTCAGTCTGAATCAGTTTGAATAACAGCCATTAACTCAACCTGCAGCACACACAACACCTAAAGGTTTTTCTAAAATTGAAAAAAGCTTGAAAACTTTAGCATCTAGGCTCTTTTCTTTCCTTTTTTCCAATAAAAGTTGTTGCAGTGAAGGGGCCCACAGTGTGAAAAAATAGTAACACCTTGTAAATGCAGCATTGTTAATTCAGAGAGTGTAATATTTGTGTTCTTTACACTTCTAGAATCAACAAACAAATTTAATTGGCACTTGACGTCAGGTTTCAATGCAAAGATTTGGGCTACATGATGAAAAATAAACAGCTTTTCCACATTGAACTGGTGTAATGTGTGGACCTTCAGTGAAACTAAACAAAGTTACACATAAGGTCATGGTCAACTGAAAAATAAGTTCTTTGGAGTATAACCAACAGCAAAGTTAAGAAGAATAAATTCAGCATGAAACTCAAATTATTTGCCGTCTATGTATCACCTGGCCTGACATTTATTCTACACCTCTTTAAAATTCCATGACAGTTTAAATAGAAATGCATAATATACACAAATAATGGCTGTTTGAAATCACGAAAGGAGAGATGTTGGATCTGAATGACATCTGGAACAAGTCATTTGGACGGATGAGACACTTTCCAAAACAAAGCTTTGGTTGGTTGACAGGTTGGTTGGATCTATGTCTGTATTGATGGATTATCGTTAATATCCTGTCTCCTTGCTGAATCTTGGTGTCTCAGAGTCTAATCCTATTCATTAGACAAACCCTGGTGGTTCTGCTTAATGTTTAAATGTCACAATGGTAATCCGATGATCTCCGATGTACCATCTCTTGGTCACCATGCTTTAGGTTTAACTTGACATGTTTTGAGTATGAATACACTCTTATTCTCTTTAAATGCTTTCAGTAATACATTCTAACGTCAGTCACATTCTGTCCTTGTCCATTTACACTCTGCCTCAAGTATGTCCAGGTCGGTTCTGGTCTCTTGACACCCATTTAGAGCTGCCTGTGCAAACAGACGCTATCAGCATATGAAATGTTTTGTCTCAGTTCCATTAGCTGAAACACATTGCTGCCTTGAGATGCAACATGCCTCAGGTTAACAAAACACCAAAGCATGCTGGTGAAGCTGACGTGTGTGCAGTCGTTTTGATTGACCACAGACGTTCCTTCTGCTGCACACAGACTACACATCCAGTGAATCCCAGGAAGGGTTTCATACCAAGGACATTCCAAGCATACAAATATAAATAGTATTGCCTGGTAGACTATTTCATCCACAGGTGTGCTGGACTATTAGGTCATGTTGTTTCTCATTTGCATTAGAATCATTTAAGTAAGAAAGTAAGTAAACTTTATTTATATAGCACCTTTCACAGACATAAAAATCACAAAGTGCTTTACAAAAAAGGAAACACATTAATATGACAATTTGCCCTCATTTAACAAACCTGCATTTGGCAAAAATGTGTTGTGCAGTTATTTTGACAGTTATTTTAAGATGAATCAACGTGGATTTGAATGCAGGACACACATTAAACTTGTGTCAGTGTGAAGTTGATCTATACACTACAGGACAAAATCTTACCATATTTGATCTAGTTTGTATTGCAAGTATCTTAGTACACTTAAAATACGACAAAACTAACTTAAAAGTAATGTTCAACAAGACATAGGAGTTTGTTTTGAGTTAATAATTCTTGAATATTGGAAAAAAAAAAAGTTTTTTGAAGCAAATTACAGGCAGACTGGACTCAAGCTGGAGACTTCACTGTCACTTGTTTTGTCTTCATTTGACATTGTTACGCGTCTACACCTAAGAGTTTTTATAACATTGTCAGAAAATTAAAAAATGTTGATGTAATTAAATCATGACCGGACATTTTATCAAGTTTCTTCATTTTCTTAAGACTTCTGAACTGAAAGCGGATTTACTTTCATTCAACTTTGTGCACATTTACCGTCCTCCAAAGCTGAATATTTTCTGTTTTTGAGAACAACTAAGCACTCTAGTAAATCACTTTTTTATACTACTGTGAAATATGATACCAGAAAACCTAATAATAAATAGAATATTCTTGAATTATTGTGCTGATGCATGAGTGTGTCAGTTAAAATTTTATGCTAAAATATATCTCTGATGAAGAAATGTATACTGCTTGTCATGCTGTGCATTGTGTAGATTTTTTTTGTAAAAAATGATGATTAACTGTGCGCTTTGTTCCATCGCTCTTCATGAAATGGTTTATTAATTCAAAACCTTCTGGCACAGCAGAGCTGGATAAAGTATTTGTTCAGCTGTTGTGCTGTGCTTTCCCTCAATTTCTCATAGCTGCACATGTACAAGATTAATCTAATAAAGAAACAATTAACAATATTCTCTTTGTCAGCAGAGCAACAGCTGGGCTGAGCCGGCCAGTAGCTGCTGCTGTGGTATTTGTTAGTCATTTGTTGAGGACAGATTGACTTGGAAACGGCATTTCCCTCGTACTGTAAACTCAGGGCCCCCTCATTAGGTCAGAATGTTTTCCACTGCGTAGACAGATGAGGTCAAACTTGTAGTGGATGTTTGGCAGAAAGGAAGGAAAAGAGAGTGGGAGGGTTAAGTGGGCCAAAACAGGTGGTCACCAACGTTCTTAATCAACCGTGATGGAGTGTACTGGTGCTACTGGGAGTTTATTGTTTACTGTAAGTGTTTAGAAAGTGCAAATGTGAAATAGTTCACCGTTTCACATTTACTGTTCCGACTATATTGCTCAACATCGCATTGAGAATGCTGACACTAGTTGCACCAACAAGAAAAAATGTTTTTACTAATTTGTAATGGACTAAGTCACAATAAAATAGAAAATGTTAAGTTCTGTTTTATAGCCTCTTTGTACAATTTGACATCCCATAGTTCTGCCCGTGCATGTATGAATATACAGATGCAATTATTGTACAATTATAGCAATTATATCAATTATATGTATATTATACAATTGTATATATCTGCATGTTTTAATACTAAAGCATTAATAAATGTTTTAGAATTTCTTTAATAAAATGGCATTTAAATGAAGTCCAGTTTTCTTTTTGCCTCTTTCTCATAATGTTTGGTTTAGTGTATTTAAATCTACTAGTAATAAAGATGAGACTTGTTCTTTTTGAGCTGGTAATCAGGATTCAATCAACAATCCAGGCTCCTTGTCTTTGTTAGTATGCAATTCTGATTAGAGTCAATTCGGATCTTAGCCTGGAAGTTTACATTTCCAGGAAATACAGGCAAGATCTAATGTTGCACTGTAAAAATAAACTACTCTGATACTATTGTGGTCCATATGTATGCAGTCAGTATTTGGTAGATTAGTTAAGGTCAGATTAAGTAAGGAAGATGGAAGAAATGTAGAAAGCATAAAAATGTAAAACAGTTATAACTACTCTGATAAGGTAGAGACAAAGTGCTGTTTGTTAATGTATGTATATCTGTGTTTGTAAGTCTGTGACCATCTGCCCATTCCACCGAGTCACACCTCAGACACAGAGTACTTTTGTGCAAACATCAGTTTTTGAACTCACCTTAAAGAATGTGTAGTGGTGACCGGTTTTATTTTTGCCACTAATTCTTCACTGTTTGAGTTAGAGAGGTAGGTTTTTGTCATTTTGTTTGTTTATTTTGATATTTTTTGGTAAGTTTAATTAACATTTCAGATAGTTTTGTGTGGCTCGTTGCTTTGGTATGAAGCCCACTCAGAAATTACACACAGGTCCTTTTAAAATGTAAGACAGAAAAGAAAAGCAACATCTTGTAAATAAATCATTGTAAAATGATACAAATGCCTGAGGTCTGACAAGGAAGGAAAATCTTCATGTTGTGGTTTGGCCACCCGTAGGCAGGTCATTGCAACCAGATTACAGTTTGCAAATTCACATAGTGACAAAAAACGTGTAAATATGCTGACTTAAACTGTTAAGAGAGTATCATTATCCATAATGAAATGATAATTGAAGTGTTTGGCTATAATGACCATCATTACTTACAAAGTAAAATAGAGGAAGCTTGCAAGCCAGAGAAGAGCAGCATCATGGTGCATTGCTCTCTTATAGTAAGAAGGGCTGGTGTAGGGCTGGCACCATAAGCAAATTACATTATCTAAAGATATCAAAGTAACATCTCAAGACATCAGCAAGGAAGCTAAAGCTTGAGTCTTCCATACAATTACCAAAACTATACCGCCATATTAATTATAAAGCTGTTAAGGACAAAAATTGATGTTTTAGTGTGTGGTCTTTACAAAGTCCTGATCTCAATCCTAAAGAAAAGTTGTATGCAAATCTGAAAAGATGCGTCAGCAAGGTATCTGACAAAGATATCTTAGTTATGTCTGGAGGAAATGTCCAAAATTCCAACAAATTATACTGAGAAGCTTGTGGTAGGAAAAGGAAAAACAAGTTATAAAACTTAACAGGTGATTTCACTATTAAACTAACATAAGTATTTGGATTCAATGATATATTCATAATGACATCCCCATCACATATTGAGTTGATCATACTGACATCAAGGATTAGAAGCAGAATGTGAAATTCTAATATTTTTTAACCTAATTCAACCACATTTACATACTATAGCATTTTTAGCATAAAACAATGCTAACAGAAACTCTGTTCAGATTATTGCTAAAGTCCTAGAAACTCTACCACACCAGTACCTAAAGTTTACATATGTAATAACTGAAAAATGTGATGTAATTTGTCAGCGGTTTAAAATACTAATTGCTTAATCTTCTCTTTAAGAGAAGATCAATCTCTTATTCCAAACAGTCCAGTGGTCATCTCTGGTTTTCACACCCCCAGGGTTCCAACATTTAATAGCTTAGAGTAAAACTCATAGTACTTCATACACAAAGTTGGTTAAATTAAGTAACTGCCAAGGACTACCTGCAAAGGTCAGAGTTGCTGTATTTTAGGAGCTTTTTGCTATCATTATTGAGCTAATCTGTAAAAGTCTTTTTAGTAAAATATTCCAACATTGCCACATTTTTCTTAACTGCCTAACCTGAAGAAGCTTTTGTTCACATTCTGATTTCATTTACTTCTTCCTGTAAGCCAGCCTCGACTTTTGTGTCCAAGTAAGCTGCCACGCAGTCATTACGAGTGGCTTTTCCAGGTGTTACTGGAATAAATTGTGTTTTCATTGGACACCACACTGGAACACAAGAGTTCTTTCTGTTACGAATCTTCCAAACATACAACGCGAGTAATGAGCAAAACTGACAAAACACATTCAACATAGCTGCGAGCCGTGCTCCTACACAGTCTCACACAGACAAGCCAAGCATGTCAGATTTATGTGTCTCACACTGGCCACAATCTGTGTTTCCTTCCAACAGCAGAAGCAATTAGTGTTGACATTTGTTTTTGCATCAACATTCCAAAGTTGACAAGTAGTTTCCCCCAAACTGAAAATGCGATAGCCATGTGTGCGCCCGGCCATTTCCCACGCTACCTTTGCTTTCTCGGTTGCCTGCAACATTTAAAATCGATGCACACACCTTTCACACGTTTCTTCAACTATTTGTGTCATCTCCAGAAAAATAGAGACTAGAAAACACAGGGTTGCTACGCACCAGGCTGCTGCTTGGAGAGGAAGTAGCTTCATGCCTCTTGTTGACCCTGCAACATGAACTGAAATGTGTCAGGAAACTTTAAAAGTGAGTGTAAAGCTGGCCCTCATACAGCGAGAGCTTGGATTTACTATCATCTATAAATTTTACAGAACAAATTAAATATACTGTCATTTGGTGCTTTATTTCTTCTTTTTATAACAACTTATTCAGAGTAATGCAAAATTTGACAGCAGAGTTTGCACACTCTGTGAAAACTCTTACTTATTACAACAAATCCAACCAATGCAATACCAGAAAAATATCCAAGGGTGTACTAAGGTGTTTATCTGCCAAATAAACTCCCATATTTTTGTATGTAACTGGATATTCTGCAGAATCATCTCAAGACATTATTATAAATCCTGCTGAATAGCACACAATTGAGTTCTAACTCCAACATTTAAAACCATTGCTTTAGAGCACAGGCGTTAAGGTGGGGTGTCCTGCAACTTTTAGATGTGTCCGTGGTTCAATATACCTGAATTTACAAAATGTTAGTTTTGTTGTATGATGGGTTCCTACAGGTCTTGCAGGTAATAAGTTATTACTGTTTGATGCTTCCTTGTAAAAGGAGGACATTTCCCAGCAATATATATTTTAAATATATGGACCTTAATTGTTCCCATTTTTTAAATCCAGTATTTTTTTTCCTATAAACAAAAGAAAACGAAAGTTTTCATTTCAAGTCTTCATACAAAGTTATATACACAGTAGTTGGTAAGTAATTATTTTGTATAGCATTCTACACTGCCAGACTAAACCAATCAGTCTGCATTTATCAGAACTAGTGAGAAATATCTACTTGTAGCAGTTCCAAATAAAAATACAAGCAAAACAAAATCCAGAGGATATTGTCAAACCCAGAATGTCAAAAAATTTAAACTCTCTTCAAACAATGTATTCAGCTCCTGCAATCAGGCGCTTGTGGTGACTAGATATATCCTGGGCCCCATCGTGCCTGTATTATACAGTAGCTGGTGTTTCTTTACTCCCACACGGGACACTGGCAAACATGGGCTGAGACACTCAGATCGACTCACAGTGGGGGTAAACGGAGCAGATCATCTCTGCTGTCTCTGTGGCACATGAATAACCCGATGATCTCCTGTGAAATATCATTGATTCAGACTTCATCCCGAGATTGTGTAGGTGTCTGTAGGGTGCATGCTCCTGATGCCTTCATGTGGTTTACAGAGGCAAAAATGTCTCTCCGTCAATCACGCAGGTGCGTGTTGTGTTTGCGCAAGTCCCAAAGCAAGAGGTGTCAGTCTCCATATACAAGCTGGATCTGTGGCAGCTTTGTCTGCTGACAGGAGGAACAGTGTGACAAAACAGCAGGGAGATTGGCATCCATCTCACCCCCCCAGGCGCTCCGCTTGACGCTGTACACAGTGCTGGATGCTTTAAATTCCTCACCCAAGAACTGTCTTGCATGATCTTCCTCCAAAGCTTGTTCTGCATTCTGACTGGAACTCTATCTGGAAGCTTAGCTTTTTTTTTTTTTTTTTTTTTTTTTAAATTTTTTTTTTTTTCAATTAAGGGAAAGGGAAGGGGGGGG
>NW_015113413.1:736508-752930 GCF_001443285.1 Poecilia latipinna | reverse complement strand
CTCAAATATTTTTTTCCGTTATGCGGGGAACACTTTTTTGAAACTTTTCTTTTTTTTTTTTTTTTTTTTTTTTGCAAATTCTTGTTGTTTTCAAGTAAGTGAAAGGAATGGTGTGTGAGGATATGATTTAGAGAAATGTGAATCTGAATTGCTCTCACTTTGTTTGCACAGACCATTTTTGGGATAAAGTAGTTGAACAAAGCTGAGCTACTACAGGAATTCTGAAAGTCTGTTCCCTATTACTGATTAGTCCTGTGCCTACTGCGTTACTCACACCCTACCTGATGGAGAGAAAAGAAAAAAAAAAACACTCAAACAAATCTGAAAGTTGAGCTCCAGATTCTTTTCACATCCAGAAGATCAAGCAGATGGCAAGTGCTTCGCATAAAAAGGCATGAAACTAAATCTGAGCGGCACCTGCATTGCAGGCAACAGGCTTCCAGTGAAAACCAATACTGGCTCTTCAAATGTGACCAGGAAACCAGAGTACCAAGAGCCCCTGACAATGGACAAAAAGGGAGCGATCGAGCCTGGCCTCTCTTTGTTTTGGAGTCGGCATCAATGAGGTCATTGTGGATTTTGTTTTGCAGGAGGGAAAACATCTGTACTGCAATAAGACTGAATGAATGATGTGAACATTCAAAGGTGGATTGTGCTACAAATGCTACAGCACTGCTACATGGAGAAGGTGTAAATGCCGTCCAAAGTACTGATCTCACTGCACTGTTGGTTGGGATGCCAACTATAATGTAGATAGGTCATAAAAATGACATCTGCTACTTTTGCAAGAATTAGTCAGCACTACCATTTCAGTTTCTTACTTTTTCACAGTAAATGTCAAAATAACTAATTAATTTTCAATTTTTTTTTATTTTTAAATGAAACCCTAACTAACAAAATTATTTCTTTGCCTGTTCAGTGAAATGCAGCTCACAGAAGCAGAGAGACGTTATTGATGGCCAACTATTCAATTGTTGAATAGTCTGTAATGTTTGGTACTCTTTATCAGATCCTGTTGCTTTATTGTTGATTTTACCACTGAGCTGTTTATGTTGTTTGATTTGTCATAAAATACACTTTTTGAATTCATCCACTTGACTGCTTGCTTCATTCTAGAAGTGGATTTCTATGTCATTACCATATTCTTGCATTTCAGGTATATTTATTTAATATGCAGAAACACAGACAGTTGCTTCCCTTTGTGATGATTTACATCAATGGCTTTGATAATTGCTTAACATCCATTAGGTCCAGTCAAGCTGTGAAATGTTTTCATGATCTTCTCAGTAATTTGAATTACAATATAATATAATGAAACAATATAAGTTGTTTTATTTACGAAGAACTAAGAACTTGATTTCAAATAAACATTTAAGCATATTTTGAATTTAAACCTGAGCCAGGTTTTACCTATAACATGAGCCAAAATGCTCACATCATTTATTTTCACCACCTCATAATTAATTTATTTGTGTTTTGCTTGCAGCCAGGAAGGTTGCATGTCAATTATGCATCCGTCCTCTTTGGCCACTCCCTGACATCCAGTCCAAGTCCTCTTTAGAGCAGAGTACCTCCAGGCCTTAGTCCTTATTGTGTCGACAGATTTGCAAAAGACATAGTCCCATATGCCTCATTGTGTGTGGGATAAGACCTGCCTCCATTCAGATGGAAGTCTGAGAGTAACCCCTTGGCTGCCTCTCCACCATTGAAGGCAAACTGATTAGAGTCAGTTGGGTGTATTCTCAGGGGTGATTAGCATTCGTGCTCCACTCGTGCGGCTTTGACAGTTATTGAGGCTGTCCGGTTTGAGTGCCGTCTGCACGGCTGCTTCGTCACCTCTCTGACCATGAATGAAAATAATGAAGACTAATGAGCCTGTATGAACATAAAGAAATGCCATGAATTTTTGTCATAAATGGGCTTTTGACTTCACATTTCAGTGCAATTGGTTCGATACAAATGTTGCAGAGAGATTGTATTTATATGTATTTCTATGTATATTTGCCTAACCTTTGAAGAAAAATGTTTTATAGAATTGTTCTTAATTTTGCTAATACTTCATTTATAAAGTTAATATGACTTTTGGAGTAAAACAAATGTTTACAAATTATTATTATTTCTTTAAATGCATGTCATTAATAGGTACATTGGGATTTCTATATTGGTACAAATGCAACTGCCACACAATCCATGGTTTGTATAAAAGTTAATTAAGCTACCTAATTTTACTAATTGTTAGATTATTAAGACACAGAAAAATATGCTCACCCCATCAATATGCAAATAATAAAATAGTTTATATTTTAATTAGATATGCTGAATTTAGAAAAAGAAAACATGGTTAAATGCATTAATATATTTTCATAAGCCAATGTTTCATAAACCAGTTTGGAAATGAATCCATTTATTCCTGTAGCGATGGATGAATGCCATTAAATGATAAACTGACAAAGGCTATTAACTAAAACTCATTAACAACAATAAGCAACTAATTAAAAGACAATATTGCTTTCACTGAATGCAAAAGTTTCAATAACACACTAATTATCTAAATGAGGATCCCACAGCTCATTGCACGGCTATGACTTCAATTTTTCCTGGATCTGTGTTGGCTGATAATGCGGATCCAGTGGCCTCTGGCAGGAATGGAGGCATAATGAATCATGGTCCTCCAGAGGATAGGCCAATGGATGTTACACTGCCGATCTTCATTAGGAGCCATCCAGCTCAAACATCTGTCACTGGAGTGCTTGGCACTGTCCCATGGCAATTAGTGAGCTCCCTGCAACAGGTTGTGCTGGAAGATAAACAGAACCCGAGCAGAGCTGAAGGCATGCGAAGAGCAGTTCTCACTGAGCACAGAGATGACAGGAGCTGCTGCTTACAGTGCAGTTAGGAATACACAGACAAGCCCACAGCCTCAGACACATATTATTCCATTTGCCAGATTTCACTTTTTTGGAGCATACCTCCCCAAACAAACTGGACTTTCTAGGCAAACAAAGTAGAGTTTGAATAAAGTGGACGAAACAGGGCTGGTGTGAATACACCCAAAATCATTTCAATTAACCTAAACCACCATAAGCCTAGCTGTATGTCCATATTTAGCAAGCATTTGGTAAGTGTGGAAAGGAACTGCTCCCTATGGAAAACCTCCAGCAGAACCAGGCTCCATTTAAGTGACCAACTGTGTGCCATGTTAAAAATGTGCGTTGTACAGTCTACTAAAGCATCAATAAAGAGCCCCGATATTATAATAAAGATCACTTTGAACATACATTGATATTTTTCAAATAAAACTAAATTAATAAGAAAATAAGCACATAACACAACTTGATTAAACTGTGTTATTCAAAGCTGAAAGTGAGGGTGCAGAGAACAGGATGTTTAGAGCTGTTGCTGCAGCTGACTCTTGAACTGAATAAATAGTTTTGCAGGTGCTGACTGACCGATCAGGCGGACGGTCAGGCAAAATCTATTTGCTTCTATTCATCAGAACCAGTTTAGGTTCAGGACGGCTTCATCTTGGAATACCATTCTAAAAGTTATTTTTGTAATGTTATTGAGCTAAATTAGAAAGATTGGTAGGTTAGCATTTACTCAAAAATGTTGCAGGTAAGAAATTAGTTAATTCATTTCTCACTTAAATATGTGTTCTGTTTTAGGTTTGGGGTCTTTTGAAAGGATTTAACCATTTAGTGTAACCCCTCACCCCCATTCTCTGTTCGGCATCCCTTCCACATCCCCTCCTCCCCCCGTCTTTCAAACTGCAGTGCACAAAGAGGCTCTGGAGCGAGACCAGAGGGCAGCTAAAGACCAGAAACCTTCACCAAATACCCCCACCAGCCCACTCCTGAAACATACAATGAAGCACACATAGACACACTTAAGGGAAAAAAAAAACCTTTAACAAGCCTACATAGATTTCCACATACCTGAGCTGAGAGTAAAACAGACGTCAGAATCAACCTGGGAGGCTGCGGCTCCGCCAGCTCCCCTAATGGGTGTCATCTCCAGGTCACAAGCATGTTGAGTGTGTGTGTGTGTGTGTGTGTGTGTGTGTTTTCAATGAGTCCAGAATAGAGAACCAATCTATTCATCAACAAATGCTTCTGTCACAATAATCTTTAATCCTGTTGAAGGTAAAATTAATGTTTTATTTGGAAAAACTAAGGGATTTTACTGCTTCATGTCACACTTTAACAAATAAATGTGATAAATGTTTTAACCAGAGAGAGAGAGATTATCAATAATTCCTTCATTCAGGTGAAAGGTAGATTCAGAAGTCTTCATAAAGACTTTAATTACAAAGGTGATTGTCGAGCCTTAAAGGCGGTGGAGGGCTATTATATTTATTCAGGTATGGATGACAAACAATTATATACTCTAAAGGTCAAGTCAAAGATTAAATGAAAATGCTTTACTAGGCAAACTTACAGTGAATAACAATCAGTGTGCATATAAATCTCATAATAAAGCAAACAAAAATAAAACCACAATACAATGATAATCCTGTTTGCTTTTTTCTATTCATTCATAACTACGAACTATAAACAGTAAAATAAGAAATCTGTTTGTAGGAAATCAAAAAAAAATATTACTCTTCTTTTGCAGTAAATGTAAGATTTACTGTAATAATCAATCACACGACAATTGGTTTGTCTTAGAAAAGACATTAAGACTATTATTTTCTAACCAGTTGTCCAGATTGAAATAACAAAAAAGAAAACAGCAGTCCTGGATGACAAGTGTTGATCATACAGAAATGCTTGCAGAAACTTTCTCATATCTGCAATAAGATCAAAATTTGAAGGGTTAGAATCAGCTGGAAATGTGCCAATCAGGGATGGATGAGAAGGTTTTTTTTTTCTTTTGCCAATCCAAACAATGAGCAGGACAGCAAAGAAAGGAGGAAAAATGTGTTTATTTTCATGCATCACTATTTTGCATACTTTACTAATGTTGGAAAAAAATGTTTGATAACCAATAAGAAAAGATATTTTGGACTGCATTTTTTTTTAATTCCTAATCCATCTTCATGTTTCTGTTTGCTTATTCTTTGACATTGAAATCCCTAACACAGCTGCCAATTGTCCCACGTTTAATCGGTGATGAGCTCAGCAAGTCATAAACAGCTTGCACATCTGTCTCCCTCAGTTTGACATCTCTGTATAAAAACCAACGCTGCACACACAGGAAGCCTTGGTCTCAAATAAACAAAGCAGCGAATGATGGGAGATCCTTATCGAGATGCGCAGAGTTTTACACAAGGAAGAGACAAATGCAAACAACAAAATGCCACACGGTTTAGCAGAGGCAGACAAGCAGACACATGCCTTGACCTCCTCTTCCTCGCTTAAAAAATAATCAGCTGTAGAATCTGCAAGACAAATCTCGGCGCTCCCCCGAGCTTTTATTTTCCAATCTGCTTGATAAATCGGTCAACGAAGGAAACCATTTGACACTGGTGAAAACTAAATTAAGATAGGCAGCAGACACTGAGATTCAAGAGATTATCTCTAAAACAATATTTGGCATTCAGGGGTGCTGAAGTGGGAAGAGGAGCCACATCACCTGTGCAGCTTAAGACATATGAAAGTTGTCTTAAGGTGGAAATAAAACTTTCCCAATCAAACAAAAATGAATAAAGGTTGAAGAATGCACATGGATGCAGTAATGTGGCCTCTTGCTGCCTGAAAGATAATGAGCAGTTACTGTAGCCCTTTGTATAATTTAGGCTGGTAGTTTGTTATTCTACGACTGTGATTATGAATAACACAAAGAGTCGCTCCTGGAGGAGTTTAGTCTATGCCTTTCTTTCCAGCACAGTGCCAGGCAGACACCCAGATCCCACTGATTGAGAGGGACACAGGAAGCCAGCATGTAAACAGAGAGCAAGGCAAGCGGCCTACTGTTGGCTCGTTTCATGTGCCATGCTGTCCTTTGTGTGCTTTCTTATCATTTTTATAATGTCACATGTTGCACTGAGAAAAGAGATGAATTGATAGTGGCGGTAAAATAGTTTGGGCCTGTCTTATCTTGACATTCACTGAGATTGATAAAAAGTTCAAAAACCCTAACAATCTGCAGAGCTTGCTTAAAATGAAAAAAAAAAAAAAAAGTATTTATATCAAGCCTGAAAAAAAACACCTTAATCAGACAAACATTATGAAAGTGGTATCTTCACGGTAAGAGCCATTAATGTGGCACAGAATTTGAGGAATGCATCATCCTTTAGCTGGTCATCTATCGTGATTATCTACCTTGCTGACTGAAAAAATTCTTTCAGCAAGCTTGTCATATATTTTTATATTGATTAAATAGGGAAATAAAGCAGCATTCTGTCTTTGAATCAGAATGCTGTTGAGTAGAAACTTATAAATCCCATTTTAATTGGTTGTTTGCTAAGATTATGTCAAATCTATTTGTATAGCACATTTCAGTAACAATACAGTTCAAAGTGCTTTACATCATATCGTCACTAATTATGAAAAAAGAAATAAACATTACATTTTGTGAAATGCTATACCACTTGCCTTTAAAGAAAAAATGGGGAAAAGCACAAATCTCCCCAAAAAAGTTCCCAAATAGAATAAATTAAAATAAAATGATCTTCAGAAAATCTTAAGAGTTATTGAGAAATGTTATAAGATTAGACTGCGAGCTAAAACATTGACTTCTGTCATATAGGTTTTGTACAGTTTATTTTTTTGACAAAAATACACTGTGAATCCCTTGTTTTATGTTCCCTAAAGTACACAAATTTGTAATGCATCACCTTTTCTATTACATTTTTCAACAAAACCATTTTCAATATAGCTGGATGGAGATAATTTGAAGAATGCGCTCATCATATGTCTTTAGTTGTTGAACTTCCTGAAATAGCAGTTTTAAATTGTGCACCTAAGTTTTTGGATATTGTAAATGAAATCTAACACGGACTGAAAGTATTGCTAACAAACTACTGATTACTGAGATAAAACTTGCAGAAACTTTTTCTGAAGCTCAAATGCTGCAGAAATCCCCCTCTGCTAAATGTTTTCAGAAGCCAAGGAGCGAATGAATGAATTCCTATATGTCAAACCCTCCCTTTCCTGTGTGTTCCTCCTCCAGTCAGTTTGAGACCCCTGCGTTTCTTAACGCCAAACCATCTCCTCTCCCAGCCCAAAAATATTTTATTTAGGTTCACTCAAGCGCACCCGGCTGACTTATGCGAGGAATCCGGTGGGCTGCTTGATTCAGAAAGCTAAGGAGATCAGCGGGGAGAATTAGGGGGTAACGTATACAAACTCGTATTTCTAGCAGGGTCTTAACAGACAACACTGATATCCACACATATAGGCCAAACCACAACTACCTACACAATAATGGAGTTATATTTGCACAAATGCAAACATGGGGTGGAAAACATTCCTCACAAAACAGTCTTTCACACTTTCGGAAGACAGTGAACCGCAAATGGCGGAGCACTCTCACAAAGTACGAGCTTATGAGACTTGACGAAGACACGTGTTCTGTCAGAAGTTCAGCTCCGCTATCATTTCCTTCCTGAGGCCCAGTGCAAACATTACAGAACTGCTGGCTCATTTACTGCATGGCAGGAGTGCTAACAAGGTGGCCAGGTCGATGGTAGAAAACCTACAGATGCAGGAAATGAATAAGATAACTGCAACGCAGGCAGAGAGACCGGACATGCTCCCAGAAACCCACAAAGACACAACACAGTGTCACAAGATCCTAAAACATGCAAAGACATCCACACACACGGGTGCAGCGAAAAAGCCCCGAGAGGAAGATGGAGAGATTAGTTTATCATCGGTGCTGATGACAGATCCTGCTGATGTGTAACCACAAACCAAACAACCATCAATCTCTTCACTGCAGGAGAAGCGTGACGGAGGAGGGGACGCTGAAGAGTTTTACATGTGACGTTCCAAACACTCTGGAGTATTTAGCTTGAGTAAGACAGAGAGAGAGAATGCACTCTTGGCTAGAAACATATTAGTGAGTCAATTCATCAGGACAAAGGGCAGCTGTGGTCCCTCTGCAGTGCATATAAGAGGAAATTATGCTGGTTTCCTCATAATCAAGTTTTTTTTTTGTTTTCTTTTTGTATTTTGCAAAGAAGTACAGTTTGAGTCAATAGTAACTGATCCAGACTGGTTTTGTGGTCGTGAATCTTTCACAACCACAAACACAAATTTGAAGTGTTTAATGCCTTAATTTCAATTTTAATGTTCCATAAATAAACTGTGTTCACAGGGGATGCAAGCAGAATCCCCCTGCTTGCATTATTCCGTAGCCACTTGACAACCAATGATTTAAAAGTAATTTTCTCACTCTTATAAATCATATTGAAGAAATTTGTTTACTGCATCTACCAGGAGGTGGTTAGTTATTAATATTTCGAACTCAATACCAAGAAAACAACATAATATTCTGTAATACTGTGTCCTAATGGCTTGTTCTAGTACAAAACTAATAAACAACAGAGAAGTCAATAGTCACACAGATAAAAAAAAGAAATATGAACCTTTAACATGTCTTCATTATTGTACTGTGAAATTAGATATGTGCAGAGAATGCTTGCAAAACCTGCAATGGAGAAAACCATTACATTAATATTCAAAATGTCCGTCTGGTCGAACTAGAACAGCATGTTTTTCTTAACAGATAGCGAACAAAATAAGAAATCCAGTAGATGTGATGGAGGCTGGTCACAAAATCTTCTTTTATTCATTTTCTCGCAAAACTGCAGCACAAATTAAATACAATATGTTACATTTCAGATACATTATGTATAGCAGTCTTCATCTTCCAGTAAAAACTCACAAGGAATTCACTCACAAGCAGTAGTCATAACATAAAATGCACATTTAAAAACAACACAACAAATACAACAAAAATGAAGTTCATGCTAACCTCATGCGCTTAGCATGAGGCTAACCGCTAGCCTCGTGCTAGTGATTAGCATCGTTAGCACAGTTTTAAAACTCAAAATAAGCTCCCTCAAACACTATAACGTAACACAGAGTCGTACAAAGCAACTAAAAATTTAACTAACTATGTTCATACTCACTGTTAGTTCAGCTCCAAGACAACTGACTCCCTGTGGTGTAGCATGAGCTCTGTGAAAGCTGGTTGTTAAAGCTACAGTAACTGAAAACCACCACAAGGGGGCAACAGTATTTACAAACTGACAAGCGTCAGAACTAATAGATTTCTCTTGTCATGAGAATAAGATGTAAGGAATTAAAAATGCACTCAGCATGCAAGTAGCACATGTGACAACTCAATGAACTGGTCAGTAATATCTCTCAATTACAGCTTTGGAGTTTTACTAAGAAATTTTCCACAGCATCAGAATATCTCACACCCATCGTTCTCACATGTACATGCATGTGTACTTGTAGCTATAACTGATCCATTTTGTTATTCAGAGGATGAACATTGGTGGGGAGAAGGAGTGTAGATAGTTCCTGCAGGGCAGAAGTAACGTGTGGCTGGTTAATGGCTCCTCAGCACATTGTATTATGTGCGTCCTCACTGAGTCATCACCATTAGCTTGGTATGTTCCCTTAAGGATGTCATGCAACTATGTTCCATACATCATCCAAGTTTCTCTTCATCTCCATAGAAAACTCCAAAAATATGCCTGCATGTAGTTTGTGGGGCCAAAAATCACAAACTTCAGGGAGACTGAAGTCCAAAAACTAGATTCATATTAGATCATTATGAAGATATGCGTAGAATTTGATCCAGTGCATACATGCCTTCCATATGTCACCCTGTACATGTTTCCGTGTATGCAATCCGCTGTGTGTGTCTGGCCATGACAACAGACGGCCTAATATTACGTGAACAGGCGTTGAGGAAGGAGAAACCTCCCAACACGTTGCTGTGCTGAAAGCAACTCCTCAGGAAGCGGCAGCTGTTCGCATTTTCTGCGTATTGGATGTCGAGTGGTGGCTACTCCTCATTTGCCCTGTGCATTATTAACAGATGGACTTCCCACTCAGCTCTGATATTGGGAAATGGGAGAAATGTGACATGCACTGCGAGCACACAAACACGCACACGCATACACTCTTACACTTTATCATCTGCACAGCTGCCATTGGCTCAATAATTGAGCGCATGCAGATATTTATGGTGTGCGTCTCTGTCAAGACTTATGACAGTATGTCAGTCTTTTCTGCATGAGGGTGTATGATAGGCTGTGTCTCCCAGCAACGCTTCATGTGTGGGCCAGCTATGTGGCAGGAATTCCCCTTTGACCCACACTGCTACTCTGTAGCCTTTATTCACATGGGATGATTTGATTACCAGTTAATGCATGACCATCAGCAATGGACATTTAGTAGGTAAAAAAAACATTTTTATTTTGTTTCAGTGGAACCTCTCAGAGGAAAAGGGTTATTTTAAACTTTTTAATTCCCTCCTCGATGCAAAACAGGGCATGCTTTAAGTTAGGACAACTTTATTAAAGCATTTGGCATTACAATAAAGCAAATGCAGAATCTGGCCAACAATATCAATAAAGAGTAGTTCTGCTCAGTCATGTATATATTTCCTTTTTTAATTGTCCATTATTGAAGTGAATAGATGCAATTCTCACTCCACTCTTTGTTTTTCAAAACTTTAACCTGGCACATAGTTCATGCCAGGACATGACTCTTCACACACTTTGCTTCACCCTTCGTTTGTACCCTCTCACACTATTTTATACCTGGGTATGTAAACATAACTAAGCACTTCCTTCAAGTTGCCATTCTTGAATCGGATACTCATTGAAAAGGACATAAACCAGGTTACTTCCTGTGTACCTCAAGTAGCTCAAGATGGAACAGGAACTACACAAAGGCAAAGGTTTATCCTAAGTGTCTCCTGCCATCCAATGATGCATTCGTTAACTCAGCCAACCATCAAGAGTCCCAGACGTTGGAACAGAGCACTTAGTGCAACACTTTCCGCTTCTTCTCCTAAAACAAACAGCTCTGGCAGAAGAAGAGGAGCATGATGGAAATGAGTGTCTCATTGTCCTGATGCCAACATTTGGGGCCTTTTAAAGTTGAGAGATTCTAATCAAGTCTGCAGTCAGAAAGATCAACTTATCAGACCTGTACTATTATCATCTGTGGGAACTTTAAACACAAACATTCTCCACTTCAATTTACACCCAGTTGGTCTCCAGCAAGTGGATTACATATGTAGCTGATGAACAGAGCTTAAAAGTTGCTATGCTGGCCATTACCACTGATTGACTTTTATGTGTTTTAAGGGTGGCATGTAGTGCCACACACCTGGTTTTACAAGTTTTATAAACATAGATGACTAATTTTAGAAAGTGGAACACTGAACACAATGTTCAAATAGTCATGTCTTAGCACACTCTTCTGCCATCAGATGAAATATGATGCCACTGGTACAACAAAACAGGTGCAACAGAGAATACCCTTCATAAGGAGAGTGAAAGATTTGATTTAGTAAAAACACACTTGATAAATTTTACAGAGGCTCTATTTATTGTTAACATTATCTCTTTTGACCATTGTATTGTCAAGCATATTCTTACACTTGTTTGCTCCTGAGTTACAATGGGCTTTTTGTTTTTTGTTAGGTTAGTGGCTTTTTTGTTATATCACCCCTTGTTTTGTAAATATTACACAGGTTCTACATAAAATTTATTTTGCACTGTTTGAGTTTAGATAGACTCTCAGTCTCAATAAAAACATGTGTTGTGTTGCTTGCCGCTGTCTTCTTGATATGCATTTTTTCTACTTCTCTGTACAAAGAAGCCAGACTACTTCACTGAAAGATACCTCAAAGAAAAGGCTCTCATCTATTTTGCTGTTCAGTATGAGGTCTGAGAGGTCACTGCTGGATTCTTGACAATCACACTCCTTATGAATCCCCCAAGAGATTCAAGCTAATCAGTCTGGAGCTACAGGACCTGATGGAAAACCCACCAGATCAGCAAGGAAATCATTTTTCAGCTCTGGGAGGTAATGATAGCTTCATGGTAAGATGATGGAGTCTATTTTAGATGGATTTAGTCCTGCTGGTTAAATCATGTTGAGCCTTCTGTTAGGTCTACATGGAATATGCTGCTGGGTATATAGCAAGCACACAGAAATTAGAAATCCAGGTTTAAATATATACTAAAGGCATATTTGCTTTATCTAGTGTCATGTTTCCCAAGGGGGAGGCAGCCTAATTTAAATTTAGCCACAAATACTATGAGCATCAGTGTGAAGCATGGAGGCATAACAAAATGGTTTGAGGAAATGAGAGCTGAAGATGATATGCCAACAGTTTGAAGCTAATCAATTGGTATATGGAATTACAAATGGTTACAAATACAGTGCAACAACTATGAGATGATTTAGACAAGTTACCTCTTAAATAGAGAATCTATGCTACAAATTTTCAATTTTGCTAACCCTCCTACCTTTATCTTATTTAGTTTGTTATATTTTAATTTAAAACCTTTCAAGATGATGAAAAAAAACTAATAAAGAAACCTCACTGTAACAATCAAAATGAGAAGCTACTTTTACTATGCAGGAATTAACACAAGTCTCTGAGAGTTCGCACATAATAAATACAGATATAGTTTCTGACATCTGTTGTAGAGTTTGGCTCTGAAACCCTGCGTGTTAAGTGTCCAGCTGACAATAATGCCTGAGCCTCGGACGTGCTCTGTAGTGGTGACAGAGATGTGCCCGGCATGGTGGAGTCGGCCCCTGCCCTGGCGCCACCGTCCACATAGACACTCGTCTTCATGCCACAGACCATTTGTCGAAAGGAGGTTATGATTTGGCTGCTTCTCAGGACAGCTAGAGGTCTGCTGGCACCAGACCCCAAGATGCCAAACCACAATGATGCCGGTGCCAGGCCCAGGCTTAGTTACTTATTATGCTGGCACTGTTGGTGTTTTGCCAATGGGCCAGAAGATATCAGGTCTTCTCAAAACGTTAGTGACACGGTCTCTGGGTTACAGTTTGAGGTTCTGAACCATTTTTAGCTTTAAATACTCTAATTAAATTTGATTACTATGTTCCCCAGTTTTGTTTCTGTAATTTGTTCCCTTGTTTTCTTTTTTATGTCATCTTCTCAGTGTTGCCCCTTGGAACTGACTGTGCTGCATGCTTTGGATGTTTCCCTACCCTAGCACACTGATTCAGATGACTGAATTACCTCATCAACATGCCACAAAGCTGAAGGGACCCTGTTAATGATCCATCATTATAGATCAGGTGAACTCGAGCAAAGAAACCTCGAAGGCTGGAACAGCAGCGTGCTCTGAGGACAAACAATGAGAGGCACTACTATTAGTTTTGCTATCTGCTTCTTCTGCATTTTAGGCTTCTTTCAACACCCAATTACAGTCTCTTTGCAGCACCTTCTGATGTATAGGATTATGTTTTTCTCTATTCCTCTTACAGTTATCATGATGTAATGACAGATTGTGGAATCTCCTGTACCTCTCATAAAGGTTTATGCACCTCCACCGTATGTTTCAGTCCCACTATAGATAAAAAAAAGTCAGCAGTATTTTTTATTTTTTTATTTTTGTGTATCTATAGGCAGGGAGAATGAAAGTATACAGTTTTCTGTGTGATCCTGTTCTGGGAGAATATATTAATAGATGCAGTCAGAAGGAGTTGGGCACATTAAAATTACTCATGTGGTTGTTTCCCCAAATCTTTATCTATTGCATGAAGGCTCTAAAGTCTAAGTTAACTTCTATGAATCAAGCTATAGTAGCTTTGCTCATTGAACCCTTGGAGCAACTGCTTGTTTTTTTATTTTATTTCTGTCCTCCCCCTCCAACTTTGTAAACTCTAACATTTGACATATTTTTTTAGTGTTACAATTGTATTTTGCCTTTTAAGCTGTGGGTATATTATCATAATGCATTGTTGGGGGGTCTCACAGAATTTAGTGAAACATAATAAAGGAGCAATTTGGAGGTGTGTGCTTCATCATACATAGGACCCCCGCACAGCAGAGAAAGACATAAAAATAGATTGCTTTATAAAATGTACTGAAAATGTATTGGTGTGTAGATTATGGACTGTTTGTTGCAGCTGTAAATTGTGTTCTTGTTGGCTGAAGCCATAGCAACCTGTGTTACAATAAATTACTTGAAGCTTCACAAGGCAGTCCAGTATGGATGTAATTAAATTGTAATCATAGAATGAGGGAAAGTGTGTTAAGCCCAGATGTTTCTGTTATGACCAAACCACAAAGGTGTGAGTCAGCACCACAAAATGGATTCTTAGTCTTTTCTGTCATCTTCTTTCCAAAAGGTCACATCCAGGATGTCTTACATGGTGACCTCATGATAAGTTTCTGCATGGTCAAAACAATTCGGATCCCATCTCATCAAAACCCAGGGACCATACAAAACATACCTGATGTTTTGTGTTTAAAGGCAGCCTCATGAATTATCTCGCCTGTATCATGGGAAATCATTTCTTCTTCAGGTTTGACGTTTCCAGGCATTAACGGCCACCTTCAGAACAGTTTTATTTTGTTATAGTTGGAGTTTTTCTTTCAGTGCAGCTTTGATTCACCGATCTTTCATTCATGACATGAATTGTTTTGTAACTGATTTGTAAGTGCTACATTTTCCAGATTTGATGCCCTCAGTGCCAGTGTGACATTATGTTCAGAGGTTTCCTTTACATTCTCTGTCAGACCAAAGGTTTCAGATTGTCTGGTAGTAAAATACATTGTACTACTTAATTTTCCGAAACATGTTCCCATTTAGACTATAAACAAAGTTATCTAAGGCAATGACATTCAAGAAAAAAACAAATATTGATGGTTTATCTGATGTAAATTTGAGATTAATACCTTTTATTTTCTGTGCAACACATTCGTTCTCCCTTTGTCGTGTTTTCTCAGCAGTAAGCTTAGAAGCTGCTGGCTGTGCCTGGCATTGAAAATCAGACTCGTGTTGGAAGCTGGACCTGTGTGGAGATTAAGAGGAGACAAGAGGAGGTGAAGATGACATGTGTGGGTGCATGAGATCCAGCAGAGCCCTGAGGCAGGCCACATTATCTATTTCCATGCTAATACCCTTTTACATATGGTATTACTCCACAGTAAGCCAGTAAAAGGATTACCAACTGATCTGTGCACTGTTGCTTCCACCACACAGTGTTGTATCATAGAGCAGAAAACCTGAGGAAATATCCTCTCAGCACAATTCAGGTAAAGAATATTACAAATGATCCAATATTAGTGTTACAATTTCACATTTTTAAAGTAAAAATGCTACTTTAGGGAACTAAAGTATCAAATTCCCAACATGCTTATGTCATGAGCAGATGAGCTGATTCATTTTCAGTTCATATTGCTCACTTGTTATTTCCTGTACAGTTGTGAACATAATATGCAGTCCAGTGGTTGCAAGTTGTGCAGAATTGTATTCAAGCAAGCTAATCACATAAAAATAAATGTGCTGGGAACAATTTTCTTAACTACCTAAAGTTTAGGCACAGTGTTTATAAAAATTGGCTATTAATATAGTGGTAATCGGTTTAAATTAATTATTATTCACATTAGTGTGAATAATCTGGAAGTTGATAACAAAAAGTTTATTCAATCACTGCAAACTGTCTCCGAGGCTTTTGTGAATGGATTTGCAGTGATGGTTCAGGAAATGATGCTAGTGTAACCCATAGCTACTATAATACAGAAATATCACATGATCAATAAACCCTTCCCTGATTGGCTGTCGCTGCTAAGCGGGAGAATGGGGCGTCGCTGTTGGTTTGGTGTCTGTTTTGCCTCCTGCTGTGGCTGCCAGATGAAGATTCAGCATTGTAAACAGAATTGACCTTCTATTGTTCTGTTCCCACACAACCTCTAGCTATACATTCAACTCAAGCGGTAAGCTTTGTATTTTTTCAGTTTATAACAGTATTTTATGTAGTTTAGTTGTTGCAACGCTGCTACCGCGACTGCAGAACGCCATTGAGAAAATGTTTTTCAAATTTGAAGTTTAATTTGAACCTTTATAATAAAATTGCACCTGGGTAATGTGCACACTGATTACTTTGGAAATAGGTCTTATCTCATTTGGTTATGATGCCCAATTGATTTTGGATTTTATTTTTGTTCCATTGATTCATTTTGTGATGGGTATGCTAACCAGAAGTAGTATTTTTGGATACAACTGCACAGTTTAATTAATAAGTTAGCTTCAGGAATGTTGCATTAGAAACCCCATATAATTTTTGAAATCCTTGTTTAGTTATTTAAAGTGTGTATTTACCAGTAAACTGATTTGAATTAATGATTGAAATTTATTTTGGCCTTTTACTGGTCAGATTTTTCCCCCATACCTTCAAATGAACTGAACAATACTGAACCCATGGCGAGCTGGTACTTTCTTTTTTTCCCCTT
>NW_015113413.1:635901-731834 GCF_001443285.1 Poecilia latipinna | reverse complement strand
TATTTATATAACAAACAATAATATTTATATAACAAACACTGTATAATATTCCAGTGGTAAATCGTTTGACCTAAAATGTTTTTATATCTTACTTGTACATTTTTGTCTGTTTTGTACACTATGCAATGTTTTTATTACTTTTAAATGAAGTGTGATGACCACTGAGTGTATGTTTTTCTGTGTGATATTGTTGGGTGAAAACCAACTAAATCTGCTAGAGCAACAAAATGTTCATGTTCATGTCGCTTAGGATGAATAAAACTACGGTAAAAATGAAACTTTTCTCTTAGAAACCCAGGGAAGCAGAACAGGACAGATATAGTAGGCGTTATTCTGCATGAAAGCTAAAGACTTGTCACAATGCGCCCTCTGGTGGTTGTAAGCAAGTTTCATTGAAAAATTCTACACGCCTACATGTAATCTGCACAAACATTAAATTTGAAGAACATTACACCATTGCTAAATTATAAAAAATGTCAAGCAGATGACAAACTCTACAGTAAAGTGTGTAAATAGTTTATTTGTTTCCTAAAAAAACAAGAAAGTCTTAGTTAATGAAAGACAGATCTGCTCTGCTGAAGACATTAAACAGGAAGGGAAATGGTGAGATCTGAATCTATGAGTTTTGTAGCCCTGAAGGGAAAACTTTTATGGTGATTAATTTTACAGGCCAAGAGCTGGAGGCTCAATTATCACCCTCCCAGAGGAAGATGTGACTGCTGACAGGCTCAGGGGGTGAATAAATGTCAGGGTAGCGTGCTGCTCTGAGGGGTCAGTTTAGGGCGAGACTCTGAAAACTAGCTAAAAACTAAAAAGTGACAGGCTTATGAGGATAGCTGTCAAATGTAACCCATACATTGAGGATTAAGTTGCTGTCCAGCTGCTTTGTTTTAATATGAGAGGAAACCACTGAAGCCAATGTTCACGTATCTGTTGTCTTCCTCATGATGCTCATAAAATAAGAAAAAACACTTTAAAATGAAAAGTAAAATTGCATTCTTTGACATGCTTAAGCACTCCAACTGATTCATTTCCGTCTTTTCACACAAACAATCTGAATGATTGCTTCAACATTGTATGTTTACTCAGCTTCCTGTTCATGATGGAGCAATCCACAAAGGCGGAGTCGTCCCAGTATCTCTTTAGATGGGAGGATTCCAACATACTGGGAGATATACAGCCTGAAGAGATGCATCCTGCAGGGCTCCCTTAGAGCAGTCCACCTTCTCAGATATTTTTTTCAGTCTGTGTATCAGGTAGTCAATAATCCATGTGGCTAAGAGGATATTCATCTTTTTTTTCTGAGAGCTTTCCACAGTGTTGAAGGCTGAAAAGCTTTACAACCTCAGGAGGAAACAGGAACCTGATCCTCACAGTTGCTGACTTCTTGGTGAGGAAGAACAATAGAAAAGTGTTGTTTTTTTTTTGTTTTTTGTTTTTTTAGCGTAACCTGTGAGGATCTGATTATGTCACAGACACTGCTACTAAAACGTCTATCTGAACTTACTAAATACCGTTAATCTTCTTATAAGTCTTTCTGCCCAGTTTTTTTCTGACTTTTGCAGTCATCTGTTATAACGAAACATCTTCATTAGAGTTTAATCCAGTACTTTATTAAATCACCTTTCTGTATTAATGCATAAACATCTACAAACATATTAATGGTAAAGAGATTTTTAATGCCTGATTCATACTGTATGTAATTAGATATTATTTATTCAATTCTAACTTGTTATTTTCAGTGCTTATGTAGCATACAAGCAGTGGTTTTCAACACAATAAGGCCTCAGCTCTTCATTTGTTTCATTGTCTTCTTTACCATTCTGCAGTTTCATCTGACCTTTCTGAAAAGGTTTAGTGTTTTTACTTGGTGTCCAAAGATTTTGCACCATTGAAAAATTTAAAAACACTCGGGCCATAAATGTTTTGGAGTTGTTGTTTTTTTCAGTTAGAAAATTGCAAAGTAACTGTTGAGATTTTTTCTCTGTTTACCTGCTCAGCAATAAAGAAACATGCAAAGTTTTCCTCAAAGAAGATCAAAAAGTCTTAAAAGTCTTAAAGAAAGGGACTCAGATGATCAGCTTTATAAGTTGAAGTTATTCAGTTTCTCAACATTTGGGTCAAATGTTTCTACTTTGTTGGTGTAGAAATGTTTTTTTTCAATCCCAGTAATAAAAACAAGATTTTTTTTCTTACTGTATTTTGTTAGTTTATTAAATTAAGGTGTCCATGTCTGTTTTTGTGTAAAAACATGCTGCTTGTCTGTGGACTTACAGACTTGCATATTAGATGCTATAAATATATATTAAACTTTGTTTGGACTCTCCTGACCTTGACATAATATCAGCTATCATAACTGTATCAGGAAATTACCGGATAGATCATACTACTGGATAGTATTCACTACTAGAACAGAAACATAAAAATAAATGTATTTGCTCATATTTATGCTGTTAAAAAGATGTATAATAAAAACATATCTACTTTAAAAGGCACCAAAAACCTGCAGGGGAAAGACGATCTTTTAAACTTTACTGCAGGGAAGGAGCCCAGACAGGCTTTCTTTCTCCGAATTTCAGTGCTTATATCCTGTAATTATTGTAAGCATGATTACTGTATATGGATTATTTTAGCCTGCTAAAATGATGGTCTTATATGGCCTTTTGAACCTACTGTTTGCTTACTTAAACATAGATTTGATTTGTTTCAGCAAAGCATCAAAAAAAGTGGTTACCAAAGGTTTTATTTTATTTTATTTTTTTACCCAAGACCACAACTTTTTTATTTTGCCCCTTTAAAACAAAGTAAATATCCTCTTTAACTGTACAATATCAATTTAAAGAAGATATTGTACAGCTTGAATCCTGACACTTCAGTGAATGTGACAGTGAGTACCAATTTTTAATAACATTTTTATTATGCCTAGAAGCTTGCATGCAATGTTTTTATCTGTAGCTGTCAGATTATCCATAAATTCACACTTTGTCAGTGCTTTGTCAAATTGTCAAATTCTTTTTATCCACTTTTAGCTTGTGTAGTATTTATCCATAGTCTAACAATTAAGCATACTTATTGAATTCAATGAATTTATTTGAAATCACAGCAGATTTTTTTTATTTCATTATCAGTTTAGCAGTTTTTATTTGTAGACATAAGTTGTATTCAAAAATGAGATTGCATTGACCCTAATGGAAGACAAACTCTGAGAAGATGATGGCGTGCTAAATATGATGGCAGGAAGGGTCAGATATATGAACATTTTCTCTGAATAAGGGAATAATTAAAAGAAATGAAAACAAAAACATACAATTTAGTGAGTAAATTTGTTTAGTAAAATATCCTAAATTCAACTTCAAGATAAAAAAAAACAGGGTAGAAGTTGCTAAGGGTAAATATATATTATGTATAAACAAGAAAATGTAATAATTGCTAAAATTCTATAGATGATAGTAATTTTAACGTAAGTGGAAAACTTTCTAGTAGTAAACAAAAGGACCACATTCATTCTTTCTAACTTTTGCATCCTAGAAGTTATAAAAAATAAAAAGCAGAGTCAAAATACTAACAAGGCATGTTAGCCAGAAGCTAACTGTGCAACTGTAACCACATAAGATGAGTGAAATTGTAGACTTACAGAAATCGTTCTTCCCCAGATGGTTTTTAGCTGGGATTGGTTAGCAAAATAAACACTCTGTGAAGCAGAGCAGGACGTATGTGCAGGAAGACAAAAAACAAAATCAAGGAAAGTACATGTTTTCTTGCATTTGGCACAGTTTTTAACTTTTGATGAGTAGCTTCTGGTTTGTAATTAGAGCAACTGACTGACGGTGTAATTATAACATCCTAATTGTGGCCAGGATCACACACAAAAAAAATTCTAGCAGAAATTCCAGTTGGTTTGTTTTTAAGTTGTTCTGCTAAAAGTTCCTACAGTTCAAGGTCAGAAGTTTATATATACTTTTTATGGGAATCAATTAGCCTTTTTTTTTTTTGTTTTTAAATTAAATTTGTGCAAAAGTTTGAATTTAATGTGGATTTTATCTAATATAAAATTATACCTAGAGAGGCTCAATAAAGATTGAGCAATTTAGCAAAATTGACTCAGAATATGCTTTGAAGTCAGCTGAGGATTTCAAACCTACAAACACTACCAACGGTCAAGCGTGTCTGCATCGAACAAGGTGGATGGGATGTTAGCCAACAGCCTCATGGGTCCAATTAAAATGAATTTGACCAATTCTGCCAGGACGAGTTGTCGACTAATCAGCCAGAATGAAACCATAAACGTATTGAAGGCTTCAGAAAGTATACAGCTGATGTACACTTTTCTAAGAGATTGTAATGATTTATTTCAGCAGGTGTCTGTTTAATTATTTAATTTTAACTTGGTTCTATGCAATGTTTGTACATGGAGTAAAGTCTCTGCTGCTTTAAGGTTTGTCCAGGTAAACAGTGACTATTTTAGTTGCCCTGCTCCAGTTGAAGCTGTTTTAGTGAGCAGAGCCCCTTCACTGACCTCAGATTCAGCTACCCTTACTGTGGCCGTTCTGCTGACCCTGCCACAGAAAGTAGTAGTCTTCTTTTTTCAGTTGAAACCTCTGGCTGAACTGCTCTGACTGCTTTTCATCACAGTGACGCTGTAATTGATGGCCAAACTTGGAATAAATTGAAGGACACCTACATATTAAGCAATCAAGCAACTTTGCGTCTCAGCTGCCAATAAATCAGTCCCTCTGGGCTTCCTTTAATTTTCATACATTTGGAACATTTCTGTCTTTAAATCTTAGAAGCCCAGTAAAAAATCTAAAATTGAAGCAGCGACCGCTACACTTTCACTGTTGTCAGAGGATGACATTTTTTACGTTTTATGAACTATACAACATTTTTTTTTTGTTTTACAGATCACATTCATTTGTAGTTTTTAAGAAAATAATCCAAAAGATGTCTGATGGTCAAGTCTTAAGGACAGATTAAATAAAAACCTGAAGACTTGGCTTATAGTTTGTGCTTCATAAAAGTGCAATGCAAATTTGAGGAGGCAGTGAAACAGCCTAACACTGTCAACAACTCAGCATGTCTGCAAAAAGTAGCCATGGCGATATGCTGCCATATAACCAAAAGAGAAGACAGAAGTCCAAGGCAAAAACTCATACAGAAAATCTATTTTATTTTTACTGACAAGTTATTCACATGAATTACTTGTCAGTAACTAAGTTAATAATACCCTCCAAACTCCAGAAAAATGTTATATGTACATAAAATATGATGTAGAGTGCTATCCAAAATCCTCACAGATTTTTTCCTTTTATTTTTTTTACCCTAAAATCTTTCAGATCAAACTAATTTTAACATCAGATCAAAACAACCTGAGTAAATACAAAATGAAGATTTCAAATCATGATCTTATTTATGAGAGAAATTAAAAACTAAGCCGGCTTCACGTCTAGAAGTAATTTCCTCTCTTGTTAAATCACAAATTAACTGATTAAATACATGATGTTCAGTTTCACCAACATCAATGTGACCAGCTTACTGCTAGAACCGCACAGCCAGGAAATCATAATGTAAACCTTCCTGACATCATGAAGCAGGTTATCTTAATAAAAACAAACAAAAAAAAAACAACATATGATGATCTGGAGAATGTAATGAGAAACAAAGTCAGATATTTCTGTCTGGAAATGGCTGTAAAGCCTTTTCTTAGGTTTTGGCATCGATGGATCAGCGGTGAACCTTCATATACCAAACTTACTCCAAGAGCACATAAACGAAGGAACAGTGTCTTCAGAAAGCACTTGAGGAGGATGTTCACTGTCAGTTCATAAGCTGAAATATGCTTGAGTTATGCTCCAGTGTTTTTGTTTGATCAAAATTACTCCAAAAGGAGGATCCTGCGGCTTGAGCCTAAATAGTTCATGTTCAAAAACTCTCCAGTGTCTGAATTAAAACAATTCAGCGAAGACAAGTGGGATTTATGTTCCAACCAGATAACAGCTCCAAGGGCCATAAACTTTTGAAAAATTATTTTTACATAAAGTCAGGTTGGTGTGAATTGCTTTTTCCATTTTCATGTGGGTGTGACATAAATTAAAAGAAGTCTCTAACTTTTTCTGCTCTGTCTATATAAAAAATTGGCTGTTGCTGCAGGAAAACATGCTCCTCACAGCTTTCCTGCTGAGCAGCCTCTGGATGTGTTCAACATCTGCTGGTCCAGTGAGTCAGTCAGGAGGCTGGACGGAGCGCGGTGTGTCTGTTTCTATGGGAGTGAGTGATAAATAGCATCTGGCTGGTACGCAGGTCAGACAGCCAGTGTACTCTCTGCAGCTTTCCAGACATTTGCTGAGACGCGGCCCAGCCAGGGCCCCAGGATCATAACTTAGGGCCATTTAACGCAGCCAACCTGATTTCAAAACACAGACTGCTTTTATTTCGTTCTTTTTTCCCTTTCTGACTTTGTGCTTTTCTTAAATAGTGTCAGAGAATTTGGCTCATTTCACTTTGCTTTTATAGGGGAGTGTTAATGCACCTTTGTTCTGAGCCCAGACTTGCTTTGTCAGAAAAAGAACGAATGAGAAATTCAATTCAAAAGATGTTTTTTTTTTTATCGTTTCTAGAGGAAACTGAGCCATTGATTTTTTCTTTGCCTTTTCTTTGGCTCAGAGTTGTTGACAGCAGAGGTCATGTGATCTGAATTCTTAATACACACTTTAAAATATAAGGACGGCAAATCCAGTCATTGAGGGCCAATTCAACTCACCTGAGTCAAATAATCAGGTAATTATCAGGATTCTGGAGAACTTTACTGCATCCTGGGGAGGTAATTCAGCTGTTTGATTCAGGTGTGTTGGATCAGGAAGACATTTAAAAAATTGCTTGATACCAGCATCTTTTTTGTTTTTCCACATTGTGAGTCAGGTTGTAAAGAACTGTTCTTCAGTCGCGTTTTCCTGCATCAGCACACCTGATTCAGATAATTGATTTACCTCCCCTTAATGCCACCGAGTCTCCAGAAGCCGTTTATTGGCACACTGTCTGTATTTTTATAAATCTACTTAATGTAGCTTAAGACTATTTAGATATTACTAAATGTTGCTTTTGAATGGATTTGGTTCTAAGTAGTATTTTGTTTTGAAAATCTGTATTTTTTTTATTTTTTTATTTTGCCTAACATACAATGGTCTGGGAGTAATACTAATACACAAGTTGAATGAAGTCCATGCAATCCCACAGTAAGAGAAGTACATAAAATTGAGCTGCATCTAGAAAACACAATCACTTATGTATTCGTTTTAGCTTTTTTAGGGATAACCAACAATATCTATTTTTTCTGACATTATTCATTTGCACAACAAGAATTGTCTTCTTATTTTGCTACTGTAACTTAACTCTGTCATGGTCATACTTTAGACAACAATATTTAACATTTCCAACAATACAATACTTTCTTCTGTACCACTGAAATTTAATATACACTTCACCAGCAGAGGGCGCTACAACACAAAGTTTATGAGGTTCCTTCCTGTTTGGAGCACTGATGACTCAAACAGATCCACAGTTCTTATTGTGGACACCACATCTGATGCTTCTACACAGCAAAAAAAAAATGAAACCCCAAATTACAGCTGTGTCAATGTTCCAGGGAAACTTTCTGCCACATACATTTCATTTTAACTGCATAACAACATTTTTATTGCATAGCTCATAAGCGCTGCTGGATCCCCATCACCGCTCCAAAGCAGCAGTGAAATTGTATCTCTGCTGCTGCCTACAAACACACAGAGAAAAGACTGGAGGGTTTTATTGTCTGTGGTGGGATTTTAACAATCTGGACGTCATTTTTCAAATACATCCAGTGAGCTTGTGAGATTGACTTTAAGATGTCAGTATGTGGCTCTACTGATAGTTACAAACACATACTGTGAGTCGATTCTGAGACTTAGATAGAAAAACTGAGTTTAATCATAAAATACCTTTATATGAGTTCATCTTTCTGAAATGTTGCCTATTAATAATGTCTTTTATAGCTGAATTTGAAACCACCCTTGTGAAAGAATGTGCTACCTTGCAAAAGTTTTTTTATACACTTTGAATTTTCTCTGTTCATCACATAACAGCCACAAACTTTATTGTATTGTAAGATTTTATATGATAGACCATTGTGCATAATTGTGGTGAGAAAGAAAACTGGCACCTGTTTTTCATCATGATTCAAACATGTGAAAAGTGTGTTTGTGAAATTGCAGTCAGTTGCACAAATACACTCGATTTAATCTATTATTCTTAAAACACTTGAGCACAAACTGTTTCCTTCAAATATCACCTAAATGATAAATGATGAAGCTGTTCTGTCTAGAAATAACATGTTTGCAAGAGATTAGTGAACAAATATCACCACAAAGACTAAGGAACACAGCAGAAGAAACTGAGGCTGTGTTATAAAACATCTTCAGCTTTAAACATCTTCTTTGAATTCATCAAATTCAAAGAAAAGGTGTTTCAAAACATCCCAAGGCATGACAATCAACTCAAACTGATTAGTCAGACAGGACACGTAAAAATCATAGGAAGGGAAGATTCCTATGAAACCTGTTTCATTGAGCCACAACTAGAGGTCATGACCTCCACAAATCTGGGCTTTATTATAATTCTCCAGACTAATAAGTTGTTGAAAGAAAGCCAAAGAATGTCTCCTTGCAGTTTGCTGTAACTCTTGCAGAAGACACAACAAACCATTGTTAGACTGTGATCAGATCAGACCAAAATTAAATGTCTTGTCCTACATATAACACTAACCCTAAATCCAGGGCTCCAACCATGGAATATAGTGGTGGCAGCATCATACTGTGATGATGTTTCTTTTTTTTTTTCATCAAGAAACAGGCTAGTCAGATAAAGGGCAGTCCAGGCAGAAAGCCTGTTAGAATCAGCCAAAAACCGGAGCGCTCAGCACAACCTGAAACAACCAGCCCTGCAATGGAATGGTGATTTATAATGTGGTTGAAAACTCAACAATAGTCAAGACCTAAATCCAATTCAAATATGTGCCAAGACTTAAAGTGATGTTCCCAGATGGTTTCTGTCTAACAAGACTGAGTTTGTGCTGTTGGGAAAGATGGAAATAGAAAAGGTTTGGTCATCTAATGTGCAAAGCTGGTTGAGACACATCACCAAACACCTGGAGCTGTGATCACAGTGAAAGGCGATTTTGAGGAAAACATTAATTTATGGCCTATTGGTACAAATTCATGCCACACTATTCAGATTTTTTATGTAACATGTTAAAAATCTGTATTTTCTTTCCCTTCATGTCTCTGCACCACTTAATGTTGGTCTAACACATGATAAGCTATATTGTCTCTTATGGTTGCGTCTTGAAAAAATGTGAAAAAGTTTAGTGTGACTATTTCTCCAGGACACTCTACGAGTCTTTCCTTCGTGTCAGCTCTTTATAAGTTCATAAAGCTACTAAGTGCTGGAAATATGTGCATGGCAGTTTCCACAGCGAACACCAGAGTTTCCACAGGCTTGTGCTCCAATATAATTTAATAGCCGTTGTGGTAATTGAGCAAGTCTGTTAGATGTTATGTGTTGATCTATCTTAATTACAGAATTGACTCTCAGGACCTCCTTTGAAAAGCTACTTTTTATATAAAAACAGAGAAAGGCCCTAAACATTAAAAAGATAATTCAACACATTCTTTTAAATTTATATTAATGATTTCATTATTTAGCACAGATTAAACTAATATTCTGCTCTGGAACCATTTTTTCACAGAAAACAAATGGATTTGCAGTTAATGTTTCCATAATGAACAAGATTTTTTCTTTCCCTCTGCATTTCATACAAGCTCAATCTAGAATGTAATATCATTCAGACAGGCTAAAGTGTTGAATAGATTTATGTCCACAAAAGGCTGATAAAATCCTTATCTGTGATTAAATTTCACTCTTCGCTCATCGTTAATGTGCTTATTAGATTTTTTTCTCTCCTTTTTATTTGATAGAGATTGCTCCGCTGAAGCATTGCTCGTATCCCCACACCATCGGCTCTGAAAGCCCTCAGCCAGCCGGCATGAACTTGAAACTTGGCGGCTGGTTTATGAAGCTGAAACTTTTATTGCGGCGTTATGTGGCACAAAGACTTGGGCAGTGAGCCAGGCTGGAGGAGAAGAAGGGAGTAAAGAGATACATTTCTAACCTTTAAAGGAAACACCTCATTGACCTATAAAGAAGTGAATGATTTCTCCCGGTACACCCATGACAATCACTTTGGCCGGGGCTTTCAGGTCTGACCTTTTTCAACCTTTCTCACTGAAGTTTTGATTGGAAGTTGAAGACTGGTTGGCCTTGTGGTTAGACTGCTGTGTAATTTAAAGGTTACACATTCAGGTCATGGAAACCGCCATTCACACTGATCCTAGAAATATTTAGGTGTAGCTTTTGACATTACTGACAAGTATGTGAAGGCTCATGCCTGGAGTTGGCATACAGTGACTGGAAAAATATTTATTGCTGTCAAGTGTTTTACTTCTAATTTTAGACAAACATAATCTAAGAAAACAGGAACAATGTTCTTTCAAGAAAAATTAATATTCTAACAAACCGGATCAGTTCAAAAGGCCGATGGTAAATTATTAACTGTTCTTAGCCCCATTTTTTTGGATAGCTGAGTTCAATTTCAGTTTAGTTCAAAATATGTTAATTCCAAAAGGAAAATTAACTCATAGTATCCAGGTTTCCTCAGAGCTGTAGTGCATGCTGATGGCTGTGGACAGGAACAATCTCCTGTAGAAGTCTGTATTACAGTGGTTCTGTTGACGCCTCTGACTGAAGACACACTGTTGTGTGTAATAATCTCTTGAAGACAATGATTTAAGCCAGACTAAGGACTAGTTTCTGCCAGACCAATAGAGTATTTTTTTAAAGCAGCATATCATATCCTGATCTGATCTAAACAAAATCACCATCTATGCATCTGAAAACTTTTATGAGTCAATTTGTTGTGATTTAGGTTTTCAGAAAAATCACATTGAACTTGCAGGATGCTGGCATTGAATAATAAGTCAAAGAGCACATTAGATTTATCCAGGATGTCTCAAAAGAACCAAGAACAGCAACATCCAGTTAATATCATTCCTAATGAGCCAATAATGGGAAAGAAACTGAGAAAAAATGTCAGACATAGAAGAGTTTTAAGGCCAAAAGCAGTGGAATAAAACTAACACAGTATGTCATAGAGACAGTCAAACATGGTAGCCTTATGGCCTGGATTCAATCGGTTTGCTACATCCGGACCTGGATGACCTGGCATAAGCCTGAGTTTTGATCCATACAGAAAATCCTTAAGAAGAAGAGCAGGGATCAAATTTTTGCCTTAAATGAAATAATTGTTCACCTGATCTTAACAAAGTGAAAACAGAAAACATTTTTAAGGAGACATGAACTTTTTCATTGCCGTTTATGTCATTGGGTCATTCAGTGAAGAAGGTAAAGTAATATCAAAGATTATTCTAGAGCAGAATAGACATAACCAGGTTATCAAGCAACATTAGTCAGTGTCAGAGTTTATTTAGATGATAAAAGATCAGGTTATTAAATGTTTTTATACTTGCTTATCTTTCTTTATTGGTTGAATTTAAGGCACTTTGCATGTTGCTGACAGAGAACAGCTGCAGGAAACAGGCAGTAAACCAGCAGGAGACAAATGAACATGACATACCATGAAGAAAAAGAACAATAAAATGTAAATAAAAAAAACAACAATAAAATAAAGGGGGGGCAATAAAACATTTTAAAGCGAAGCAAAGAATGGAAAAAAAAAAAAAACATCCATGAACCAGAGAGAGAAGATAAACACACATTATGTGATGTGAGGAGGGCTGCTGTGTTACTTTATTTCATTGCTGTTTGCATAATTCCAGCAAATAATGGTTCCAAAAATATGCAGCTCTTTTCATGGCTTATGGGGTTTCTCACTTTGTCGAAGGACATTACTGAATTTTACAGACTCTCTGGTTAATGTAGCTCGCTGCTCTCAGGAAACAATAACACAGAAGTCATTAGAAAGTCTGCATTCTTTCAGCAACCCAGAGTATTCCTCTTCTTATGGGTCGGCTTGTCATTTAGCAACTCATGCTAGCACTCGTTCTAATGTTAAGATAACTATATTACAATAACGAGCAAGCCAGATTTATTACAAGTTATCTGGCGACGTATGATACTTTATTCTCACTAAACGCTACAAGATGGTAAATTTGGTGCTTTTATCTGATTCTTACACAGAATATTGCATCCACTGCTCTGCTGTCAGTCAACTAAATACAGGCTCTGTTTCCAGTCCTTTCACCCCCTTTAGTGAATACTGATTTTCATTTGAGAGTCCGCAGCAGGTACCAACGAAGCAACTCATGAGTTAATGCTGTTCTCATTCCCCAGGTCAAGACGTTATTGATTGATACAGAGTACAATTACATAACCTGCTATGCATATCGTCCCACCAGTTATTAGTATAATTGCCTTTATTGTGACCTCTGTGAACCCTGAGGGAACACGGTGAGCTGAAACTGAAACTGTCTTCACCTTGTGACTGCTGAGTTTGGAAGTCCTGACCTATGATTTCAGTGTGTAACAGCTGCCATAGTCATTTAACTCTGACAATTGCATGATTTGAAATAGCAGCATGATTCTGTATTTTCTATTTCTCGTGTCTTTCTGGTGATCTTGACTTACCATTTAAACAATTCCTCAGATGACATCCTGTCAGTTTGTTCTCTATTAACCTTCCTCGTCTACTGAAGAAAAAAAAAACTGACATAGCTACATTTACAGTTTCTCTAAATGGAACCCATTCTTCTCCCTAATGCAATTTTTAAAATTACAGTAACTTTGATTTTACAATAGCTTTAAAGCTCAAGTGCGTAACCCCTGACAGTTGCCTGATATTTCACAGATTCAGTGCTGGATTGGGGTTTGTAAAAAATCTGGACAATCAAGAGAATTTTGCAAGCGTATCACATGGACCTACCAGTGTTATCACATCAGTATTAAGGTTGTCTTTTCTATCTGCACAGTTTACCTTTATGTTTTGGGTGGTTTCTGTGCCTTCACCATCAGGTTCAGCCTTGCCTTAGAAGACCAAACACTCAAAACTTTAACAATAGGATGCAGCAGAGAAATTTTTGAATGGCGTGCTGAAAACGGCTAACTATTGGCATCTTATGGAATATTTTAATCATGCCTTCGTGAGTCCAATATAAGGAATCATGCACAAGAAATCCAAAAATTGGAGTATTTTCCCCCTGATCATTCGTAGCTGATCATGCCGAGGCTCTGACGGCTAAAGTTGCTTTTGTGAATATTGTTCTTTAAAACCTTTCTGCTTCTTCCTCATTCTTTTTCTCTTGGTCCTGATAAATGAAGGCCAGAACCTGACAGGTATATATTTTGTTTTTTCTAAAGCAAAATATATATATTAAAAAAAAAAAAAAAAAAAAAAAAAAAACAACCTCTCATGTCAACCATACTATGTCCAAAGTGGAGGTGTGCATGTCTCCCTCAGCTGAGCTCAGTTCCTGTGTGCAAGGGGCCAGATCATAAAACTGTATTTTGTTGGCAGAGAAATCATGGATTGTTTTAATCCATCATTGGAGAACCTGCCAATCCAAATAACACAGCACAGCTTGTTTTTAGCCTTGGAGTGAAGATTTACTCTTCTACATCGATCACTTTTAGTGTCCTGGTTCTTTAACTACATGCATCAAGCAATGTGAAGGATAACAAATCTCTTTTTTTATTAGAGATGCTCATTTTGCTTCTTAGTTACCAGATAACTGTATGGATTAGTTGTCAGATAGCTTCCTTGCTTACACTACACTACAGAACAGTAAAAAAAAAAATAAAAAGTAGTCTGGCCATTTTTTAGTTTCTATTTAATCTCATACATATGAACGTCAAGAAAACCTTATTTAAATAAAAATGTTTAAGGTATCTTTATTCTATGCACACTTAGACAGAAAATGTTTTACTGACGTGTTCACTTATTTTGCAGATTTTCACTCATGACATGTTTTCCAGAATGCTTCCTAACAGATTAAGATACTCTCTTTATCTGTCTGGTTATCAGCTCTTGTACACTGAATTAAATTCCTCTTCTGTGCAAAACATGAACATGAAACTGGAACGTGAGTTTGTCTGTCAACAAGTAACCATTTCTGTGTAAACACAGCATGTAATCAGAGTGGATGAGTTTGGGCCCGGAGCCACGGGCCTGTGAGGTCTGTGTTATTGTGGTGAACGAGTGGGAACACTCGGAAACGCAGCCACACCCTCGTGACTCACAGTGTCTGTGTTTAGCTGCTTGGTTTTGAGTTGTACTTGGAACGTTCTGACAGTCAGACTGACACTCCCCAAAAGCATGAGGATTAGTGGATGGGTTGGTGCCAGGATCCATCCAGTTGAAACAGTTATAAATTTAGATCCACGTGTGTGAGAACAACAAGTTCGAACGCCGGTACATGTATAGTTTGTATTAGGAACAAAAAGAATGGGTCTACTTAAGGTCAGAAGTGATGCGATTAGATCATTTCCTTCTGATGGCTCTGACCTATTGAAGTCATTTTGTTAGGAAGAAAATAGTTTTACAGCTTTTTCCAACCACTTTATAGCAAATCAGGTACTCAGGTACAATACTGAGACTAGTTATTTACCTAGTAAAATGTCGTAAAGTGAATCTTTACATTTTGTTTTCAATTTCAACATTTGTTTTATTGAAACTCAAACTTCTTTACCTGTATAATCATTGGTTGAATGATGTAGTCCTGGGTTTTNATGATATGGTTGNAAATGGTTGCTCTATATGAAATAATGCTAAATTGGTGGTGGACCAATGTTTTAAGCAGCTCATTCTGTGTTTGGATCTGTTCTCTGTGCTTCACTAAATTTTAAAAGGTCAAAATTTTCTATGAAGCTTCCCTTGTATGAAATGTTATGCTCTGACTCTGCAGAAATATCACAAACAATATGAGTTCAGGAAAAACCTCATTTGATGATTGAAGTAAACGCTTATTTTTGGAAAGTACCTGAAAGCTCTCCTCTTTTCCAGTGAGCCTGCATGCTGGATCTTGATGCGCTCTGTAGCTCTAATGTACAAAGACAACCCGACTTACAGGCAAATCAAAGACCTTCATTATTTTGTATATTTATGTTATGTTCATCTGTTTAAAAGAACTTTTAGTATCTGGTAGAAAATCTCAATGTTGAAAGGGTGACAAGATACAAATGACTTTTAAAGAAGAAATGTGGCTGTGCACTGACACTGACTAACTACTCTAATTCAGCAGCTGAGTTTCTGTTGGCTCTGAAGTAAAGGGCTATTTCAGTGTTTTTAAGGATTGTAGACTTTGCTAAACTCCCTTGTTTGAAACATAGGATTAAAGTCACTATTTTACCAAAAATATTGCTGAGATCACGTTTCACCTTATGAGAACAGCATCATTTATAATCTGATATTGTAAGCTAAACACACTGCGATATCAACTTTGGGGAGGGTATTTTGGCTTCTGCAAAAAATAGATCACTTTTGTTCAAATCTTCCCAGTAGTAACAGAAATAATTTTAAATAACATACTTATTGAATTTTGAGAAAATCAACTTTTTAAAATTATTTTATCATTTTTTATTTTTCTGATTGTGAGAAGTTTCAAGGTGAGCCATTTTAAACAAAAATATTTTCACAATATTGTAACTAGTTGTCCAAAAAGCAGGACGTGCAAATGCTGCAGATGAACGTGTGCTTGGTTAAATATAACTTGAACTTGAGGGGCCGTGTCTTAACTTTTTCCTGCTGTAGATGAATCCATAGCTGCACAAACACAAAAGTATTCCCAGCTTTCACTTTTTCTCAGTATTCATCTTATCTCGCTTTTCTCTCTCCACAAAAAGAAACGCTCTTAAAGACATGCCTATTCATCGCCATTAACAGAGCACATTAATAACAATACTGCGGGGCTCACATTGTCTCCCAAACATAATTGTATTATCCATCATGCCTCTGTTTAGCTCTGACACACATCGAAACATGGCCGGGTAGTCTCGCTGCGGCTGCTCGGCCAGCAGCATTACCACAGATAATGTTTAATTATGCTAATTTGATTGAAATCGTTTTGAACAAAATGATAATATGCTAGTGCTAATGAATATTTATAAGAAGGCAAAGAAGTTAATTGTGCTTCATGAGTGTGCCGGGGAAGTTGTCGAGACCTGGATGAATGTGGAATGGATGACCAGACTGCGGTGGGGAAGGGAGGGACAGCAGGACTAATGGAAAACCATTGCAAACCATGATCAGTGTCTGAGTCATCTGATGGTGTTCACAGACCTGACATCCGCTTGATTTTCACTCCATCAGAGCACTAAATGAGGCAATGAGATCCAAATATGTAAATTCATTTCAAACTGAGCATTTCTTCTTCTGAAAGGAAAGATTTTCCTATTAAGTCATTACTCAGTCTAACATCTTGTGTCTGTGAATAAAGACAGTCTGGGTAGACGTACCATTATCCAATTCTCATCATTAGATAAAATTTGGTGCTGTGCATCACTCAGATGCCTAGAAAACAGTTCAATTCTAAATGGAACACACTGTTTATGTCAGAGATGAATACGTAAATGACATAATATGCAAAAATTTAATGCTTTGCTGGTTCAAATTGCACGTGAAGTAATGTTTTCCATCTGCATAATGAAGTTAAGTAAAATTAGTTGGAAGTGAAAAGGCTTATGGTGTATTTCAGTCACAGGATCAGCCTCGGTTTTTCAGTAGCAAGTATCCTAAGTCATTTCCCTCATTCTTTGCACAATGTCAGGCTCCTGGTTGAGCTATACACACTATAAACATTTGTTATGAACTATTCAAAAGCAGAGCTCATTCTAAAAGAATAGTAACTGTTGAAAATGTGATACATTTTCCTTTAAAGCATTAAGTGCAATTACTGCTGCTCCCTGCTAGAGGTTTGTAAAAAGCCTGATAATATTTTTTTAAGAGCATAACGTCAAATTGAAAAAAGAAAAACAATGACAATGAATTCTGGAGATTTTTATTTATTTATTATTATTTTTAAATCTCATCCTGAAAATGCATGGTAGCAAGAAAACGTTCTTCCCCGTCCAGCCGTCGATATCACAGTTCCAGTTGTTTCAAACTTTCTGACTGCAGACATTGCTGACTGCAAATGTTTGGAAATAGCTTTTTTTTTTCTTTTAGTCATTTCCTGACTGATTGAGATCAACACACATTTGGTTTACTTGAACTGCATATTCTTTTGTATTCCCCATTTTAAAAGTGGTGAAATATGGGGTTCCTAGTGGTGCTGTCCTGCAACTTTTTGAGGTTTCCCTTTCTCCACCATCATCAGCAGTCATTCATCTCTGCAGAGGCCTGGAAATGAGCCATTTGTTTGTTGCAGGTGTGTTAGAGAAAAAAGTTTTGGACACTCAAACAAGTAAAACACTGATACCTTTACTGGATAATCAATAACTGTGGAGGGTGCTGTACTTATTAAAGGTCCTTTATCAAGGACATGTCCACATAAAGTTTAAGTTTTACACTTAATGTAAACTCCAGAGAGAAAACCTGGCCCAGATCTTGGTTGGTGTTGCCATCATCAGCTTTATGATGTGACTGAGGGTTGGCTTTATTTTGAAACTTGCAAACCTCTTCCTCATTTCTATCTGGATAGAAAGAACAAAAGTCTGCAACCTCTAGATCAACCTCAACTGACTCTTTATTATGTCTTTCAAACTTTTTAGCACCATCTACACATTGGGGTCATGTTTTTTTTTCTTGCTTTATGTCTCTTTGATCATCTGCACTTCATCTTGTTATGCCCTAATCTGTGGTGTGTTAAACTTATTCACTGAAGCGCCAGAAAGGCACCAGTCCAAAGCCACAGGGGCAAACATTAACTGGGGTGGGTGAAACTATTAGTTACTCCATAACCAATCAATTAAAACACCCCCTCCGCCCTCTGGTGGTGAGCATTCGACTTGTGGATGCCAGTGTGTGTTCTATCATACGTATAATATCAGCTAAAGCCTCTTATGAACAAGGTGTCAGCTGTTAGGCATATATAACAGCTCAAATTTTTCTGTAAGGCTTGCCTGCTACTGTCCTCCTCACACACACAGGCATTTGCACGCACTAACATTTGAACACACACAGTGCGCAGTACATCTCTCTTTGGAGTAAGTGCTGGGTTAAATTTCAGGCAGACCATTTCTCACTGTCAGTAATGCACATAACTCGAGCAGAGAATCTGGGCTGATGGGTAACACGATTACTCATTATGCCTTTCCATGAAGGAGGAAATGAGATTAAAAGTTGCCCTTTTACGTCTTAGGGAAACAGCAGCCCAGCACATGGTGGGCTGTGTCAGAAGCTGGCAGCTCGCAGCAGAGTGCAACTTCTAATCCATCTTGATCTCATTAGGATGGCACTGTTGATTTTTTGTAACTGAAATGTTCCTTTAGATGCTGCCACAGGAATGCAGGGAGGCTTTTTTGGTTCAGACGGTGCATCTGCAATTTCAGCTGACTAAGCGCGAATGGATGGAGTGCTGCACATGCCAGCGCTGGCAGGAGTTGGCAAGACACAGGAAGGGAAAAACAGTGTGTGTGTGTGTGTGTGTGTACGTGTGTTTGCATGCTTCAATACTAAGAAGTCCACGTTTCCAGTAACATGAAAGGAATGAGACTTAGTCATTTAGCAGCCAGGGTTCTATTTCTTTAAGATTGCTTGCAGAGATAGTTATAGATATGGTGAAACAAAAGTAAAGAACAAAACAGTAAGAAGGGATTAACAGAAGTGAGATCAGGAGTGATGCAGCGGTCACAGGGCCGGCTGGTTTTAAAGGCAGACATAAGGAGATTGTCATGCAGAGATAAAACATCCTCATAAACAGCAATTTAGCCTAAATCAACATGATTAAATCTGACATGAAACTGTGCAGCTCACCATGTTTTCCATCCACTAAATCCAGTTTCACTTCAACACACTAAGTTTCTGTTTAAATACCATTTTCTCTGTGGTTGTTGCATAACATCTGCCCTGCATGACCAGCGCGCCTGCTTCTGTGTGCATGTTTGCACACTGGGGGGCACCGTTCCACAGTCCTTAAGAAGCCTGTTAGGATTTCTGAAAGCATGGAAACACTGGGATCAAATTTGTTGCATTTTAAATGACTGTGGCATGCTGTGAGGAAGGCGTGAAGCTCTTTGTATTCATCAGCAAAACCAAGGATGTCTGTGTTTGCATTCTCTTCATTTAAAGTCTTTAAAATAGTGTGCAGTCAGGTCCAACAGGGCAGTAATGTGCAAGTGATTAAACTTTGCATCCAGACATATTGAGCTTATATCAGTTAATTTTAGATAAATGCTCTGATCATTCATCTTTCTAAAGAGCATATCATTTTGTTTATAGAAATATTCTTGCCAAACATAGTTTATTTCTGTCTTTATTGGGTAGGTAATTTATATACATTGACATAAAATGGTATTCAGTGAGATGTCTGACATATATAGTGTCAAAGCTAAAAAGATTTAATGTGTATAGTGTTTGTGGTGCCTCATAGCAGAAAGATTTATTAGGCAGTTTTTTTTTCCAAGCTTAAGTTTACTCATGAATCTGTCAGAGCCGCTCTGACTTCCCCCGCATCGGATGTTGCTATTATATTGTGTGGAGGGCAGGGAGAATATTTAATTTCTCTTAAAAAAGAGAGAGATTTATGAAGTGGAAATTTAAACACTGGGTTTAATGTAAAAGGAACAAAAATATGATGTCTTCTCTGACAAAAAGGTGTGAAAGTATATTATGGATTCCAGCCTCAATTTGTGCAACCTGATAATGTTTGAATGTAATTTAAAAAAAATATATATGTTTCGGTGTTGAATTGGGACATTCTCTGGTTTTTGCATAGGAAGACAAAAAGGGAAGTGTAATTATTGAAAGCACAGGGACATTAAGGGCTATCCCTGTGTCCTAATCAATAAATCATAGCTTCCCAATCCATTTAGACAATGTTACCAACACTTGACAGATTTTAATAAGGCTGTATTTTAGGTTTGCATGATGAATGGTTTTATCATCAAATTATTAGTGCTCAGTTCAAATATTGTTTGGGATCATGGGATATTTAACCTGATCAGCCCTGAACTGTGACTGACCAGTCAACGCTCAGATCTCTTTCCAATCTGTTAATGCTCCATAACTAAATGCTACAGAGTCGTAGTATTTCCAATATCAATGAGGTGTTTAAAAAGGAAATGAAAAGCAAGCACAGAGATGAAAACAGCAATTGAATGGAAAACCGTTTTTACTTGTAAGTAAAGGTTTAGAGTCTACAGGATGGGGGGGATAGGAGCTGCTTAAAAACTGAAATGCTAATAGGGCTAATCAGTTTGTTTTAAAACTGTAAAATGTTTTCATATTTAAAGTGACTGCTCTTTTCCAGAGACATGATGTCACTTTTAGGATCCTGAGTTATTTTAGGTTTGTTTATTTTGTTCCTTAGTTTCTTTTTATTAGATCTGTCTTGTTTTTGTTTTACTTTAGTTCAGTTTTTTCTCAGTAATTATAGTTATGTTTATTTCTTGTGTCTAGATCTTTCGTAGTCACTCTAGTTTTATTAAGCTTCTTTTCTAATTATTAGATTCATTTCCTAGTCCACAGTGCTTCTCTCATCCTTGTGTCACTTTCTCACACCTACAACCTGTTAGATCATCAGCCCAGGTCTATTGTTGCCAGATTTTTCCTTGGATTTATGGTTTGTGTTCTGCCCTGGCTCCCTGTGGTTTTTCTACCTTTTGTTCTTTGTCATTAAACATCTCCATCTATGCCATGCCTCTGCTGTTCTGCATGTGGGTCCACCACCAGCCACCACTTACCAAACATGGCAGTCACATGATTTATACTCAGTTTATACCTGACTGAACCAAAATTGTTTGAAAAAACTCAAACTTAGCCAATCAGAACAAACATTTCATACCAGTTTTCAAACATCTCCATAGAGGGTTGATAATTTGAGCTTGTTTTGCAGTGGCGGGACCTGAGCAGCTTGCAGTTTATGTAATAAATAAACTGCAATGAATTCCCCTTCTAGATTCAAATGTGAATCAATTTGTCCAACAGCTAAACCTCAGTTCAGTTCCAGATGATCAGAACAAAGACTGAAAGTACACCTGAAAATGTGCAATGCCATGGCTAGGAAGGGGGAGAGCAACAGCCTATCCAAAGGGTTTTTTTGTGTGTGTGTGAACTCAAGATTAAATTTAAAGAACTTCTGAAACTGCTGATTTTTTTTTCTTTTTTATATCCTGAAACATTTTATTATTTGTCATGACTAATTCTCTTTTTGAGTCATTTTAACATGGCTCTGTAATTGTAAGTTGTTAAAAAAGATGAGACAATTATCCTTTATTTTCAGCATTTTATCCCTGCAAACTTTGTGATATACATACAAACACAATTGAATCCTTTATGTAGTGGGATGAACAAGGTTCCCACCGCGAACTGAAGTGTCTAAATGATTCATTCAAATCTTTATTTCCACTACAGTTAACAATAAATGATGTGTTTTTACCTGCAGGGGGTTGCTTTGTACACTTTCATCAAAACATAATGTATTTTTTTTCTAATCTGAAAAATCTGCAGCTGAAAAAAGTTCAGTTGCATGGGAATTTATCAGCGTTAACTGTTAATTGACTTATCCTGCGATTTTACATTTCTGTGGTAATTACATTCTTCAGCTGTGCTTTGAGTCGATGATAGGTTTTCCCCACAGAGACCGCGGAGCATGTCACATCACACTGTATCATATGAAGCGCTCAACATTAAGAAGGTGCGCCGCCTCGAGCCACATCATTGTGCTAATTTCCATGGACATTATTAAAGTCTCCTCTGATTCTGGCCAGTGTTTAACAACGAGGAGCAATGCTCTGTCTACTCAGGTTCATTAAGTGCAGGTCCGTGTGTGCTGCAGAAATATTCCTTGGTTTCTATGGCAACATCATCTCTCTTATATATTTTACTGCAGAGCGTCCGATATATCTGTATTCAAGATGCTCAAGGACTGACAGTCATCACAAAAGTCTAGATATGTTATTAGATATTGAAAAACCAAGAGGTTTAAAACTCCACTTATTGATTTGGGACAGTATTAATGTTTTTGTCACATAAAATCCTTTAAGACTCCAGATCTCCGTCTGCTTTGCTGTCTCAAAGCTGTGTGTGCATTTGCAAACTGCAATCTGGCTTTTTATTTTGTCTCCAAATTAGCAACGACTTCTTCATCTCTGAGTGGCCTGTGAGCTCATTCAGGAAACCTTTTACCCTGGATCACCATAAACCTGTGTGTAAACTGATCAAAGAACTTGTTTTTAAAGGTAATTTTAATCATGCCAAAAAAAAAAAAAAACTCATGTGGATGCAGTAAGATCATTTCTTTGTCCAATCAGCAAATGTGAGCAATTTCCACCTGTTTTTTCATCATGTCACAGTTGCCCTTTTTCTGCCACAAAAACATCAGGTGGAAACGTAAATAAATGGACTCAAAAGAGAAAACTCTTAAAAGTATAAGAAATAGATGCATTAGGACAGATAACACAGGGGTGTGTATTTCTGAATAGACATATATATATATATATATATATATATATATATAAAGTTTTAAGACTTCAACAAATTTTAAGACTGTTGAATGATTAACCTTTGCTTAATTGACTCGTAAAAAATGCATCAGATTGTATTGTTATTATATGTATTCCAAACAATTTACATACCATTTCATGCTACCATGTCAGAAATTATTTGACTTGTCCATTAACCTCTACATAAAGACCTTTATCTATTGGATAGTCTATAATTTGAAGGTTTGTATTTGACATAATGAAACGGCAACAAGAGTTTATGCACAGTTAGTTGCAAAACGCTGTTGGCTAAATATCAAACGTAAACGATGAACTCTGCCTGCTGTCTTCATTTTGTAAAGACAGCAGATCCTGATTTTTGCTGTTTCTTCTTCTGTGTCAAAAGTATCACCATAGCCACGTAATTCACATTTTCTGCTTCTGCACAATCAGAGAAGTTCTTTGACAGCAGAGTTATGGGGCCTTTCTACATAATACCATTGCACATTTTAAAAATCCATCAAATTCTGATATCAGAATCTTTTGAAAGAAATGTCAGGTATAATTTTTTTAGACATCTAGGGACAGACAGCCTTTTCAGAACACCACATTGATTTGTCAACGTACCCAGGAGCTATATGCAATTATCCTTGGCAAGTTTCTCACTTTGGCTAATGAGACATTGAGAACTTTTTGGCACCATTACCATTTCTTTTCTTTACCTGCACAGGGGTAAGTCTGCACTTGCACGAGTTGTGCAAGCAAAAAAGTTGGCTGCAGCATTTGTTCACTTGTTACAAAAGTTCCACCAACCAGTGATCTTCAACCCAGCTTTTCCCCGGGTGATGTTTCCTGGTGTCTGAGTGTTTTGAGTTTGTACTTTCTTCCTTAATGCAGGGAAAAATAGAGAAGTATAAGCGCTGGCTCAGCATAGCAGGCCTTTAGTATTGGCAGCAGTAACATTATGGAACATGCCTTGTAGCAGACACATTTAAACTGTGTGTAACTCAGATCCTCTCCGATCCCTGAGGACATCAAACTGCCTTCATTTCACAAGAGCTGAAATTCAGAAAATTTCCACTCGCCTCACCTGCATGAACAGCGGGATTTTTCATGGAGGAGCAAAACAATATCTGACTGTTCTAATTTTTGAGGGGAAAATATCAGAATTTGGATTACGTATTAATGATTGTACTCTGCAGTTTTCACTTGACTCTGAATTAACTTTATATAATACAGTACAGTTACAGTCGCTAACACAAGAAGATGTGAAATAAACCCAAGACTTGAACTTGGGAAAGATCTTAAAGCAAAACAGACAACTTTTACTTTTGCAATCTAGAAAATGACCACAGTCTGGACCTTTTTGGGAAGGAGGTTACTTTTCATAAACTCAGAAAGTTCTTTTGCCACAGCGCAGTTAAGTCACAAACATCCAACAGAGAAATGCTCTAAATGTTAGCGTTGGACTTTAGGAAGAGGGGAGGAAAGATGAGGATTTGGTAACAGCTGTGGAGGCGTTCATGGCTGCAACCAGGGCAGTAAGAAGGGGAGCAGAGAGTTTGTTCCTGCTATCAAAGTATCACACTTCTCTACCCCCACAGACAAGCTTACTCTCCGTTGTTGTAGAGGAGGCATCAACTGATTATCAAAGTCACGGATTTAGGTTGAGCAATGTGGCTTTTATCCTGGCTGTGGAGCATGGAGGAGATCTTTACCCTTCCAGACATGCTGATCGGGTCATGGGAGTATGATTCTCCAGTCTACAAATGTTTCATGGATCTTCAGATGGCTTGGTACTGTGTCCCAAATGGTATTCTGTGGGAGGTTTTGTGAAAATGTGGTGCATCTGTGTGGATTTTAAGGACTGTTCAATCCTTGTAGTCCTAAACAAATTGCTGTGTCCGTATTCTTGGCACAAAGTTGAGCTTGTTCCCAGTGAATGGTGGACTCTGCCATGGCTGCCCATAGTCATGGTGCTGCTGGTGGTGTTCATGGACAGGATTTTAAAATGTGATCTTGGAGAGGATAGTCTCTAGTTTGGTACTCATAATCTCATCTTTGCTTTTCACAGACAATGTAATTCTGTTGTCCTCTTTTGGCCACAACCTTCGGTGTGTACTGGAACGGTTTTCAGCTGAGAAGCAGCAGGGCTGAGCGTAAACTTCTTTAAATCCCTCTGAGTTGAGGGTCAGTCTGCATCAGGCAAGAAGAGTTTAAGTATTGTGGTGTTTTGTTCAAGACCAAGAATTGGAACAAGAGATGGACAGGCAGATTGAGGCTTTGTCTGCATTAATGATGGCACTGCTCCGGTTTGTGGTGGTGAAGAAAGAGCTAAAAAGAAAGCTGGTATAAGTTACAACCCTCATCTGTAATTTTGAGATATCTATCCTGATTGATAGAAGGAAGTCTTGGATGCAAGCAGTTGAAATGAGGTTCTGCCACTTGGAAGGGAGCTACAACTTCCTCGCATCTAAAGGCATTCAATGAGTCCCAGCATCTGATCCTTGTGGAGGTTTTCTGACCACATCCCTCAAGAAGGAGACCTGGGGAAGACCCAAAATGTGCTGGAGAGACTACATATCCTGGTAATGCTTTGGGATCATTGAAACAAACTGGTGAGTGTCTTTGGGAGATGGATGTCTGAGTTCCCCTGCTGGACCTCTTATCCCTGCCACCGGATCTTTGATCTAGGTCAGGGGAGGACAATGGATCGATGGATCAATGGATAGATGAATGATGCAGCAGCATCAACACAATATTTATGATGCTGCTTCATATTTTCCATTGGTCTTTGGTTTAGGAGCTAAATGGGCTGTCAGTGAGCCTACTGCACTGAACAAGCAAAACTCAGCTATTCTCTCTCACAAAGATTTTGGGGTAACTTAAAATTTCATCCTGAATTTTTCCATATTTCTATATTGTTATAGTAAAGCAGAAAAGTGAAAACTGGACAAAAAAGTGTTTATACTAGCTGGCATTTGTGAATTTAATTTACTGTTCTAGAAACACATCTTTTTATATTACTTTTTAGAGGCAGCGCTCATCACAAGACAAAATCAATAAATAAGAGTATTAGTTTTGCTCTAACAGAAGGCTATGCTGCTTTATGGCTGTAAGCTGTTGTCTTTATTGAAATGACTCCCTTGTGCTTCGAATGAGATTAGGTTATTTATGGTTATTTAGCATGCACAGACAAGAGCCACAATCTTAATCCTCTATGTAAGATGAAAATCTGTCTGAGGGGGTGAGAATCTGGTGGGAATCTGCCCCTCCATGGCTGTGAATGTGGAATGAAGATCACATTCTGCATGTAAATTCACTGTTGAGGGGTTTAGATTTCTATTTATCCATATTTATTTCCTTTCCAGCAGAAAGGCTTAGTGTTTGCTTAACCCTTTGAAGGGTGATTAAGCTTATTAAATATTAAAAACCCTTTTACATAATTCTTCAGTAACATTTTATAAAGTACATCATTTAAGATAAATTCTTTATTCATTTTAGGACATCGAGAGTAAAAATTGGAAAATAAAAATCTTAATGCTGGTTGTTTGGATCACTATTTATGTCGAGATATACATGCAAATGGGCATCATTGTCATAATTTGGGCCTTTATAGTGAATACAGTGAATACATCCTGAATTCAATGTGGATTTTCTTTAATCCACACTGGATCAAAATTACTCATACAGGCTTAAATATCTATATGCATATAGAATTATTGTTTCTGCCCCAGATTTTATGAAAAGATTATGAATTTCCAACATTCTTGAGGTCAATGCCTTTGGAAATGACTTCCTATAACCTTTGTGCGTCCAGATTTCAACCACCTGATCTAAACTGTCAGATCAGTTTAAACCACCTCATTTCTCAGGGCAGTTTATTAGGATTTGTGGGAACATCAGCTTCACCGTTAAGAAAGTTTGATTTAATAATGGACTGAGCAGACGCTGGTGCACAAATAATCTTCTGCTCTGAAATTGACACAGTCAGGCTTGACTGAGGTTTGCAGCTGCCCAGCTGGAAAAGCTGCCTGGTCTGTTGAGGTGAAGGTCAGAGCAGAAGAAGACGGAGTTATTTGGCCTCAGTGACCAGAAGGATGTTTTGAAGGCGTCAAAGAGAGGTTTTCAAATCATATAACACTAAACTAACCAGTAGCGCCTGCAGCTGTACAGCTGTCCGCATGATGTGTAGCTTGAGATTTTCTTTTGAGTATAAATTTTTTATTATTATTTTCTCCCTCTACTATTAATAAAATTGTGGAGAAATATAAAAATGATCTGTTGTGTCAAAACTTCCTGTAAGTAGCTCACATCTGTGTAGGTCTGTGGGGGATGGGCACATCCTCAACCTAAATGTTATTGGTCGGTTTACTTTTGTTTACTTGGCGGCTTGGCGCTCTTTCTGTAAGCTAAATGTGACTATGCAATGAAGCTAGCTAAAAATGAATTGACATATTTTTAACCCTCTCTCAGTCCTAAGATGGGTCACGTTGCACGGTCCCCAGCATTCACACTGACCCTGTGTGCGCTTTAACAAGTGCTACTTTTGTTGAGGTTTTGGGAACTGAACTGACTAGACATTCCCATTGCTTCTCCGTTAACATACGATAAAATCTGCCACACTCTTCTTGAGCATTGCGCTAAGACTTCGGGAAAGTTAAAGAGTTAAATGTAGTCTGAGTGTTTTCCAAAAACAGGATAAATTAAGCAAAAGTTGCTTCACCTCCTCATCCTCTGGATGTCTCAGTCACTCCACCTGAACCTGGGAATCTCCGTCCTCCGGTTTGCTTTCCTGTTTTTATAATTTAGTGTAATTTGTAACAAAGTACGCTATGCAGGCATATAAGCATGTGAGTGTTTAGCATTGAGCACCTTCAGCCATGCATGGATCAGATGCGCTGTTTTTGTGGGTCATGCACAGTTAGTTAGGTTTGTGCGCCGTGCTGGGGATGTGGTTTTGCTCGTGGGTTCAGGTGAAGTGATAGTTTTTGTGCATACCATCTGATAATATCCTGCAGGAACCAATGATACTAACTGGTGGCATCCTGCTGTGAGGGTATGATGCTGCTAGTTGTACTGATGCACAAAGTGGATAAAATAACAAGTGGATAGAATAACAAAGAATAGGGAAACCTTCAAGGTCTCCAAATTTGCCTGAGCTCAAGTCAGACAGTTAAAATCTGGATGCTCTCACATTGAAAGTCTGTACTAATTTTCTTTGAGTGAATCCGAAAATATCTTCAGACTTTTTCAAGTTTCCCTCTAGCAGTAGTCATTTATTAGAAAACAGCTGTATTACCTAGAGATGAATTTATAAAAAAAGAGAACAGACAAGCTTGGTATTGTAGTCTCCAGAGCAATGGGGTTCAAAGGCACTGATGAATGTTTCGAACATCCCAGGCTTCTAAATATAGTTTCAGATCAATGCAGTGGGGAACGATCTCCATTATAACAAGCGGGACAGCCACTGAAGACGGATATCTGAGGATGTCAAGTATTCCTGTTGCGCAGTCAGGTAAATATAGTCTGTAACAGGAACTAATCCGTATCTGGGGACGCGCAGACAGGCAGCTTGCCACAAATTCTTGTACAGTATCCCTCATGCCAATGAAAGCTGTTAAAGTGGCTAAAAGAGAGAAGTAGGGGAAAATTGATAGAAAATAAAAGAAGACAAGTTGAAAAGATCTGAGTTGTAGTCAAGAAGCTGTGACAGTCCCTTAAGATACTTACACCGAGTGGAGCAAAGATCAAGAAAAACTGGAGCGGAATGAAAGCAAATGGATCCCAGTGGTAACAAAAACATTTAGTGCCATAATCCCCAAACTGCAGAGGAGTCCCAAACAGATTGTAAGCTTCTTTGTCCAAAAATATTTCTTCCAGAAATGTTCCCCTTAAATATAGAGACATACCAAAGATTCAATCTCTTCCAGCTTTCAGTCACGTATTTTGTAAAGCCGTCAACAGTTTAACACATTTCAGATTCTTTTCAAGAGCCTTAAACAACAATTAAAGACCTATACGTTTTGAAAACAGAGCTTTCCCAACAATAAAGGATTCACAGTAGGAAAAAAAGCAATAGTATTATGACAAGCAACACAACTGTGTCTCTCTGGACATTTACAAGTACAGTAAAAGTTTTAAGATTTACAAGACAGAAGTATCTGAATAAAGAAAACAACAATCAAGGAAAAGAAATGAGCAAAATGTATTACAGAATATATCCTCTCCTGCATTTAGGAGCTTTAGGAAAACTTTACATTTGAGGGTCTGCTCACTTATTCTGTGTTGTTTTCATGCGTCACATTAAATGTGGCAAAAGTTTAGAAATTTTTTTTCTTGGTCTAATTTGTTTAAATCTGGTATTTTATGAGCACTTTCTACATCCACTTCCTTAGAAAACAGTTTCCTGTATAGATTTTCTTGTCATTTTTAAAACACCTGACTTCTATAGAAATATATCTGAGTGTTCTTCCCTTATTAACAATTCCCACACCAAAAAGTGTCTGACTCATATAAAACAAGTCAGACTGTTAGTTTACTGTTTGCCTGATTGCTCTGTTTCATCACAGCTTTTCAGTGCAGATCAGATGAGCTTGTCCTGAACAAATCAGATGATTAAATCTCTCAGGTTAAAGCAGTGACACTCTCCGGATTATTGTTGTACAGAGCTGTCGGTTTGTGTCTGCTTCACCAGCTCAACAAAAGGAGAGGAGAAAAGTGAGGAAGAGGATGAGAGGGCAGTGGCATAATGAAAACATCATTGTATGGGAGGAGATGCTGATCTAATCAGTGAGGAAATGAGGCCTGAGAATGCCCAGTCATTTTGGACTCATTTCTACGTCTCCTTTTAAAGCCGCTCAGCCATCGATTAGCCCCAGAGGAGCTCCGGACAGGAAACGACATGATTAGATGGCTCCCCAATTTGAACACTTTCCTTCTGCTGCACGTTCAAAAACTCACAGGTAAGATTAGAGCAGCTTGTTTTATGGTGATTTAACTGCAGGAATAAAAAAGTGTCACATAATTAAAGTGGCAAATTATTTATGCTTTATGTACTTTCTAAAATCTTCTACGTGTTTGCTCTGGTTACAAGCTACTAAATCTTTACACTGCAATTTATCAGAGAGTGAGAGGCAGCATGTAGAGCAGCTTCTGCAAAGAGTTATGCACACGTGTGTGTACAAATGTCAGTGGATAAGAAAACCTGTTTCTTCTTTCCTCACTTTTCACTTAAGCATCAAAAACAAAGTCCTACGCTGAGTTGTGTCTGCACACCAGGCTCTGCATGCACCCAGTAGAAACATGCTCCTGCCATGAGCTGCCCGCTGGTCGGACAGAGATGTGGAGCTCGGACAGAAGCAGACCAGAGAAAAATCTGGGAGACGTTCTCTCTGACTGACAGTTCACGGGGAAGCACGGCTGAAATCAACCTTCATTCCTCTTGTTGAGAAAAAAACAACAAGCTAAGAATTTGTTGTTCAGCAAAATTCCATCCCTTGTTCTACAATTAGTGGCATCCCTGCTGTTGATACTTTCTATAACTTCCTTTTGCCAATTAAATAGCACCTAGTCTTTTCCAATAGCATTTACAAGGTGAAGTGTGCAGTGAGGGATCTTTGACTGCTCCTGCAGATATTGATGGCTGCTTTGCTGCATCCCTTCTCCAACACACCTGGATCAAATTCAGTTTGAGTTCTGCAGAGAAAAGGTAACGAACCATTCAGGTGATTAAATTAAAGCTTGGATTTAAATTCAATTAATTGAATCCTTTTCTGCACATCTTCATGCACAGTGCAGATAATTATGGATGCACTAAATATATAACAGTAATTTCACTATAACTACTGTACACTTGAAATGAGACTAAACTAAGTAACTTTTCAGTCAAGTAGAGGAGCTTGTTTTAAGTAAGTAATTACTTACTATTAATGAAAAATCAATTGTTCCATCAGTAGATTATTTCGTTTATAACAACACATTTTTCCCGTGAATGAAATAATCTGTCAATGGAATAAATATTTTTTCATCAGTGTTGACGACTGTTAAGGAAAAGTTACTAATAAGTCAGTTTTCTTATTTTAACTGCACTAAGTTATTTCCACTAGAATCCAGACCAGAGTTACCTGGTAATATTTAGTGTTTAACATGTTAGCTGTTGGCTGTCTGAGTGTTTTGGAACGCCACATGTCCGCGGTATGAATGTAATTCCCTTAACAGATTTCCTTTTTGGGTAATCTGTTATGTTTTCACTTGTAACGAACCACACCTTTGCTCTTGTGAAAAAGAATCATACTTACATTCTCAGAGGAACTTTAAGGGATTTTGAAGCAGGGAGTTGTTTTTACTGTAACGTATAGACAACAAAATGAGTTCCATATGGTTCGGGTTGAGCTGGCCTCCAAACGGAGCCTGCACCACACCCCTGCTTATCACCCACTCTTAAATATGTGATCCCAACCAATTCTGTCAGGACCGAATCTTGCACGACACAGCAAGAATTATCTCTGAAACGAGTCTTGGCTCCCACATGTGAGACCTTTAAGATAGCTCTATCCTCTTATACTTATCCTTTAGAAGCACACACACACACACGTACACGCACACACAGCCACTTTTCCACAACGTGAGCTCACAAGGAGGAGAATTCTGATTAGGCTGCATCCAAAGCTGCCACCCACGGGACCCGAGGGAGATATGAATTTGAAAAGACACTACATTGCCAATATGAAGCGCCTGCATCACCGGGCAACAGGGACTCGTGTTGAGACGTGCTTTCCAGAGACCTGACAGGGTAGACAGGCAGGAGGGGAGGGGGGGCCGGGGGGGGGGGGGGAGAGAGGGGCATCTTGGAGCTGAATGTGCAGCAAAAAGGGTCTCTCATTAAAGAGCTACGGCAGCGAGCACACACACACACACACACACCTACACACACACACACCCCTGGCCAAGATGGTAATCATACAACCAGCAGAATATGCAGAATAAATGTGTTTCTTTATCTGCAACCAAGAGTACCACCAATTAGTTTAATCCCTAATTAATTAACTAATTACAGATGTTTGTTTTGCATGATCTTAATGACCAGAACTCTTGGTGTTAATGATAAGCACACTAAAACTGTAAGAGACTGTCAAGTCTAATTTTAAGTGTAAAGCTGCTCTTGTTTTATTAAAAGATCCCTTTACAAAAGAGTCATTCGGTTCTCAGAGGCTCGGCTAAATTAAAACAGGTTAAATGTTTTTAACAACCTGTCATATTTTTTTCTTACTCACTGCCTTTAATAAACTTTATAAAATACTAGCAGCTCATGGGATGATGTGGCACTTTTATTAGAGAAGTAACTCAGTTTAATAAAATATGCAGAATAAAGAGAACAGCTGATACCAGTGGCTTTAAAGCTCTCTATAGATTATATTGTATTGTTTCAGTTATGATCATATATGAAATCCAAGTGTTTTTGCTATTTCATCTTTAATAATAAAAAAGGGTAAAAAAAAAACAAAAACATTTCCATTTATCAATAACAATGTCTGAAAGTTAACAATACATTTTATTATTTCTTAATTACTCTGTAGATTCCTCATGTCAGCTTTGTGTAAATATGTCCCACTTTCAAAGATATTCTTAATATTTATTGAAGGAAAAGATGGTGAGAATCAGAGAAACATTTTCATGTTCACTGTCATGAATGACTGCGACTCCTATTTACCGACTGTACATCTCTGAAGTCCAGGAAACATCATATTAAAGATTTATTCTGTCATCAGTGGAAACGGATCTATGATTAAGACCAACATGGACTGACAGAATGATTCCTGTCAAAGAATCCTCTCGTCCAAAATTGACACTTTCAAGGTTGACTGTAATGTTCTGCTGCTTTGTATGGACAGGCCAAAAGACTTCAGGACAAAATGTTGGTATTCAGGAGAGACGGTCAAACTGTTTGGCCACAGCGACCAGAGGACTGTTGGAGGAGTCAAAGTCAGGGTGTCCAACTTTCTGAATGCAGCACTAAACTTGGTCCCAGTTGGGGGTTTTACTATGATCCCCAAAAATGTATAATGTAATGTAAGCAGAAGTACTAATGAGACGTAGTCAGGCAGAATTACTGGGGTAAAATATTGATGGCTTTAAAACGCATGTAATTTCACTGAAACTTGTAACAAAATTTATGTATTCATTTATTTTAGCTTCTATGTATTTTTTGACACTGTGGATTAGGAAAATTGACAATGAATTCAAACTTGTGCATCTTATTTTTGTTCTTGGCAGAACATTAATAAATCACTATAAGCATGAAATCTTTGACACTCATGTTAATTATGTATGTATGGAAATTCCAGTGCTAACTTAATGCTCCATTTGCAATAAATCATAAACAGGGCTCTGAAACCAGAGTAAGACCCTAATAACTTAAAGCATTTTCAAAATAACTTTATTGAAACAAAACAAACCAAAAATAACTTAAATGCCTGGTTCACAATAACAGCCTGACACGTTTCTTTTTTTAGTCGCACAGAGATGCCGATGTCTCTATCTCCACATAAACAGATGCGCTAATGTTTTCCACTGCAGTGACAGCTGTTATGGTTTGCTTAGATGCAGATGATTTTATTTGACAAATATATAAATAAATAAGAATAGTCTTTTCACTCTGTGGTGTTTTGGATTACCCAGGAGAATGTGGATGTTGTTGAAAATACGAGCCTGAAGGATCAGATCTGCATGGATGACACCTTAAGCTTAGTGTGCAGTTCATCATTTTACCTCAGTGTCAATAAGGAAGGATACTAACACAAAGTAAAGCTGATTTTCATTATATCTATATTTGAATTTTTTTCAAAGTAATTCAACATAATTCAGGAAAATTGTGACATTCATCAGCTGTAATTAAATAATTCTCTAAAACTCAATTTTAAGACTCACTTCTCAGTGATTTTGAAAGACGAATTATTTATTTGAATCCAATTTTTGCTCACTGGAGGGCTTCATCTCTCTGCCTTTCTTTATTACCTGCACTTACTGTATTACAGGAATGATAATAAATGGAGCAATCATGCATGAAATGATGCTCATAACAAAACCGAAATCACACAGACAAACAGAAACAAAAAAAAAAAAAAAAAAACAGTCCTAGGGCATGAAAACAGAAAATATTTCAGAGCCACTCCCAGAGATGATTGGCTTCATATGTTATCCTGTCATTCCACAGGCTGCTACACCAGGATGGAGTTGGTGAAGAATGGGAGCAAGAAGATCAGGAGAGGAGGAGAGAGCGAGGAAATTTAAGGGAAGGTTTGAAGAGAAATGGCAGGATGCGATCGCGCTAAAACGAGAGTGGAGGGAGAGGTGATTAAAAGAGAAGAAGGGGTGGAGAAGGAAACGAGTAAAAAGGAGGAAAACAGATGAGGTGAGAAGAAAATACAAACTAAGACACAAAGGGAAAAATGGGAGGGAAAGAAAGAGAAAGGGGATTTCTGATGAGGGAACAGATAAAAAAGAGTAAATCCAATCGTCTCTTACTGAGGAGACAGCCAGACTTGGAAAACAAAACCTATTTGACAAGAGAGAAGTAAAAGCCCAATGAATCCCAGCAGACTGGATTCTGGCTCTTTATTCCATCTGTTTCTGTTCTCTGCTGCTGGAAGGAAAGCTGCAGGCCCGGCCCACCACCATGACTGGGTCATACAAGACTTGGAAAGTGCATCTCCTTCAAGATTTACACCCACGCACACAATCCTGGGAGAGTAGGCCTGACGCCAGATCACAACATGAACCAGCTGTTCTCCTGCTCTCGCACATTCGACCAACCAACAGCTCCAACCATGACTGACAGGCAGGGGGAAAAAATCTGGTGCTAACTGTAATTCTGATCTTGCATAACAGGCTTGAGGCAAAAGATAAGTCCGGGGATTTCTTGCCTCCAGATGTCCTGAATTTGCCAGCACTTGACCCAGTGACCCGACTGTTAGTCACAAGACCTGCTATCCATGGATGTCAGACATTAGCTGAACTGCAGCAACTAAATCACCAAACAAAACTCCCGTGGTTTTAACATTAAATCTATACCTTCTGTTCCATTTGGAGGTAAATCTACTGTTTCCTCCACAGAACAAATAAAGAGGCCACTCATTCTCAAATGTCCACAGCTCCATAACTTCAGAAAAAGATAAGGCATATTTTGCTGTCATAAAATCCAGAAATAAAAGAGGCATTTGGAGTTTAACGACCCTCATTTTTGCCCAGTACTCATTTTGACTGGTGATAATCAAAGCCTGCACATGTAGCATGCATGAACAACATATTGTTTTTAATGAATCTCCATTGGCATCATTTTGGGCTCTCCTGCTGTGAAGAGCTTTTATGACCCCTCTTGCCAATAGGAAGGCACTTTGAGTGTAAAGAAAAGGGAATCTTCAACCATCCTCTGCACAGTTTCAGCAGACCGCAAAGATTTTCCGTTGGATTTCCAACTTCCTGTTGTCTATTTCTTCTTGGTTTGTGCCAGTGGTGACATTCGGTTGTTGATCATGTGACTCAAGTGATGCAACAAAAATGTTTCTATTGCAGTTTTGCAAAACACATTTATTTCTATACGGATGAATAACCACGTTACACATAGATCAACAAATCTTGAAATTTTAAAACTGTAAATTATGACACTTTAAAATGTGTAACTCGTACACATTTAAAGATGATTTTATTTCAAGATTTTTAACACTCCCTCACCAAGCTTGTCAATAATTTTGTCAGGAGTTGTATATTGATAAAATTTTTCTGTTACAGCTCAAGCGTCGGGTAAAACAAGCAGAGAAGTTAAGTGAGACAAATTTGTTCAATTTGATGTTAACTAAATTACATAAAGGAAAAAAAAATGTGTTTACTTGCCATGGCTGCATTTTCTAAAAATAAACCCAGAAAAAGGATTTGCCTTCTTAGGATTAGATTCTGCTTCAGCCACTTTTCTTAACACCTTCCAGTGACAGAGGCACAAAACTGAGGAAAAACAAACACAATTTTTAAAATCTGGCAGCTACCTTGGACAAATTGCATGATTCCACACCAGTTACCAGGAGGAACAGTTGCTATGCATAACATGATCCAAAGAAGACAAATGTAACTGCAGCATTTCCAATTTAAATGTCTCTGCAATAATAAGAAAAAACCTAAATGTGAGTAACCACAAATAAAGTTTTTACACTAATTTTTCTGAAATTTTACATGATCAAGTTACTTCCATATTCTTTAAGTGAAAGTAATATAAAAGAGAAGAAAATTAATGCATTGCAGTGTCAAGAAAACAAAAGCAGTATAACACAAAAACCAAAGTCATTGAAGATGCTAACTCTGTTCTTACCAGACTGGTTTGTCCTTCTTTTAAGGATCACAGCTGTGCCGACAAGATTCAGAGCGAGGTTTTACCTGATGGGGGACAACGTCTCCCAACCAGCCGAACCAGCTGTCAGACGGGGGTCAGTGCTCACATCTGACACCTGCACAGTTTCCACTGCTGTTCCTGCAAACTTATAATGCATCTTTAAATGTCAGTCTGCCCATACAATAAACAAAACACCTGGCATGCACCCAGAGTCGTGTTCAACAAAATGTTAGAGGGCAAACGTGGTCTTTTTTATTTTTCTGAAGGGATTCACTTTGGTAGAAAATGAGAAAACGCTGCTGTTATTCTCCTTCTACAAAATAAGATGGAAAATTACTGAGAGTTTAATGGGAGGTCTTACCTCCATGAGATAAAGGACATTTTACCAGGAGTCCATTTCTTCTATAATCTCAAATTGGCTGATTCATTTTAATTACATAAAATCTTTTGAGTCTCTTGATCACTTTATTGGTGATTTGACAGATAAATTGTGTTGAATTTGTCTTTTGCTGTGGTATTGTTGTCCTGGTTTTAATTTTTTAACAATCCACCAACCAGTTATTCTGCACTGTTGTAATGAAACTCATCAAATATTAACATAGATTGTCTCTAAGTTTATACCTTCATCTGTCTTTTCCATATTTTAACATAATAATCCAGAGAAAAATAAAAAAGGTGAAGCTACATTGACCTTTAAAGAAGAATTGCATTGCAAACCCCTGATAAGTGAAGCTGACCTCAATCACAGGTTCAGATAGACAGTCAGTTTGAATTCATCTATTAGGATTTTCATGGTTTGAAATGTTTTCAACAAGTAATTTAATCTGATCTTGACAAGTTCTCCAGGAACTTACAATAAAAACAATGTGCTGAGATGGAGAGGCAAAATGCTGTTTTGTTCTGGAAGCATTGTGACATGCTCACACCTGAACACACAGGCACAAATCACAATGTGCTACACTTGTCAATTACCTCACATCCATGTAATTCTTTCTAAATGTGGTGCTGACAGCTGTTTTAACACACTGAAAACTGTAGAATTAGCCGCAGAAGCTCGGCTGCAGCTCAGGGTGTCTGTGAAAGACAGTTATTATGGAGCGGAAGCAGAGATACGGCTCTGGATGTACTGTCATCGATAATGCTGGGGGATCTCACCTCTTGCGGCGCCGTTGCTACATCGGGTTTGGAATTCACAGTGGAATGACAGACATGTCACAAAGATAAACTGCTGTCAGCCCGGCTTTGTGGGCTACTTGAGATGACTGCAACAATGGAGGGATTGAATCACCTTGTCATTCTCTGAGCATTTCCTCTTTTATTCCTGCTTTCACCAACTTGGCTTTGCCTGTAGCGTTGTCAGGGTCGTCCAAAAGCCCACAGGCCAGTGGCAGCCTTTGCTTTTTGTGACCCTGACTGAAGATTGACCCGAAGCTGCCGGAGGCGGGGTCACTATAGACGGAAGAATGACCTTAAATGAAGACTAAATTTAGCCTTTCTATATTCCAAACTCCGTGTTTTAGATTACTCGGATGTTTATTGTCACGTTGTGGTATGAATTATCTACATTTTAGATCTTTTTTGTCAGTCAGAAAAGATTCAGTTTTAGGTTGAATATCACTGCAATAATTTTTCCATTTCTCATGTATATTATAGATAAAATTTGCAAGGTGAGATTAATGTTTTAAGAAAAAATGTAAACTGCATTAGAATAAATAAAGAAAATGACAGAGAGCAATGATGCACATTTGTTTAAATTTGACAAGTAATAAAATGTTATTGTTGTTGCTGTTTTTATTTATTCTCCTATATGGAAAACCGGTGGCTAATTGCATTTTTCTTTTCTGGAGGAGATTTAAAGCATGTTGTCTATTTTATATGGAGACAAAGATGTTTTATCTCAGTCATTAAAAGGAATCACACAGTCTAAAATGACCTCTTAGCAATATAGCTTTGATTGTAGTTTTAACAGCTCAGTGACATAAAGCTTTATTTGTCATAAAATGTTATTGATTTCCTCTATTTCTCAAATGCGATTGTTTCTAAACTGTGCTAGTAAGACTGGCATCCAAAAAAAAACAAAAAAAAAAAAAAAAAAAAAAAAAAAAAAAAAAACAACAAAAAACCCAAAACCAAACAAGTCAACTTAGTTGCAGTGAATGAAAGTGATATTTATAGACCTGAAGTCAACATTTAATTATATAAAACCGTATTTCTAAGGTAACTAGAATTTATCAAACGCCAATTGAAATGTTCAGAAGGACATGAAAGAACAAGCACAGATTAAGCACACACAGCAAACCTTAACAAAATCCCAAGATCTCAAAATAACTTTACAAAACTAAGAAAAAAAAAAAAAATCTCTCCTCTATAGTACCCTTCAACATCCAGGATGGAGGTTCTCCTAAAACAAACATTTACCTTTTGTACATGTTAAGCAATGCTCAATGCACCAATTAGAAAAAATAAATGCTGTTTATCTTGTGCTTTTCACCAATGGATTGTTTCAGCATGTTTAAGTGAGAAAGAATCCTCAAATTCTAGGAATCAAACAAACTACCCACTTAGTAATTATATGCTGCACAACAGGATCCAAGAGGGGTGTGAAAAATATAGACAACCACTGCGCAGTGCCGGTGCTGACTCCAAACAGCTACTTCAAAGAGTCACTGATTGCTCATAGAGTAGGAACGCTGCCTGACTCACGCTGCTTACCTCTAAAAATGCATTAGAAAGACATCTTTGTTTTTGTGTGTTATTCCAGGAGATTTGCCTTTGCTGTTTTTTAATGAGCATATTAAGTAGCTAATTGGGAGATTAGACTCCTTGCTGCAGGCAGGAAACTGAGTCCCCTACTGTGCAGTTTACCATTCAAACACAAAGCTCCGACCGTCATGCCCCTCAGCTGAATTTCTAAAACTCATTCTTTCTCATATCAGTCTGCAGAAAAATGAATCCTCATCCAACGTAACAGAAATTAACTGGATAATCCATCGTTGTGCACAAACAGGCCGGCTTTGTCGGGAACATCTGAGGATGGAAAAGAAGAATTTAGTGTGGGTTCTGTGGTCAGCCATAACTATCTCTGAGAGCCACTGCGTCACAGACGGTTTCAGCTTTCACAGTTAAAGTTGATTGATTTTGAAATATCAAGAGATAATGGATGATTGGATTTGTTTGAATGTGTACTGACACAAGCAAAGTTACATGAAAGTCATGAAACTTTGAGTTATAAACATATATACCAAACAAATTAACTCTATAGTTTCTGTTTATTTTCACTGACAAGTCCTGGAAAAAGTCCCGAGAGTTTCATGCAAAGGATAAGTTCAGTTTAAAAATATATCTTTTAATGAGTAAATATGTGATAATAGCACTAAATGTAAAAAAAAAAATAAATTGAAGTGGTCGTATATATTTTTTATAATTGATGATAAATTTACTGCCAGGGTATGAAAGGTCAGCATTTAATACACTATCTGCAAGGCCATGAGTGGTCAAATAATTATTTATTGAATAATTAAAAAAAATAAACACGGCTGACCTGACTTTGAAGCCAGTGCATGCATTCAGCATGCCGAAGTGAGGGAATAGTTGCAGAGAAGGTGTGTGCATAGCATAATGTGAGACTAAGCAATGGTATTGGTAATATGTACGTACAAATACACACATTTTGTAACAGTATTGCATATTGTGTCATCTACATCTTGTTTCATTAGCTGTAACATCCAAAACATCTGTGGCAGCCTGGCTTAGTTATGATACATATGAAGCGTCAATTATGGCATGGAAATCGGATCATTATTCACAATCTTTGTATGCATCTGAAAGAAAAGGCAGGTATTAAACACTGGCATGGGAAGGATTAGAAATGTAGCTTTGTTCCAAATTAATGCACAAAACTATATTTTTGTACAATATCTGATATTTAAATGGAATATGTTTCAATATATTTCAATAATAAAAATACCTGGATGTTATCGCTTCAGCTTTCGTCATCTTGTAGTGGTTTCCTCAACAAACAATTATATAGTTTCCAAATGCTTTTTGTCCGTTCTGAGCTCTATTTTTTATTCAGAAATGGCAGGGAGGAAAAATTTTTTTTTTTTTATTTCTGCTTTTTAATAGTACCTGTTATTACTTTCACAGATAGTTATTTATGTCAACCATTTTCTTGAGAAAAATTAGGGAATATTACAGACACCTTGAATTTGCAGCCAAAATCCACAGAAATGTGAGTTCTTACCTAAAAATGCTCATAATAGCTTTTTAACGTCCATAACCTTTAGTGTCTCTGTTGTTGGGGGTCTAGTCAATAACCTGCAAGGAAAGTGCATGGCGCTCCTGAATTGGCTGTTGTGCAAACTCCAGGAAATAAGACATCTCTGAACGTTATAGCTCAGTATATCAGCTTCCAACGCTGCATTTTCTTTTGAGTGTTTTAGATTTGCTCTGCAAAAAAAAAAAAAATCTGAGAAAAGGCAAATTTTGGCAAATATGTTAGAGTTGTGTTTGACAAACATCCGCAAATAAGTGACTCTGAAAACACTGAACCGTGAACAGGTGGAGGTACACTGCACTGTTCCAAATGTTTTAAGAATTTCTAAAGCTACGAAGAATTTCTCTCTTTAATTGATTAAAGATTTTAAAAATGAGATGCCAAAGTAACATAATTCTTGACTGAATCACTCGGTACAAACTGCCTGTAGGCTCAAAGCCAGACCTGCTCTCATGTGTCCAGAGCAGATAAAAAGGTGAAGCAGCCTTGAAAAAAACTGCATGAGATGAAGCGCATTGCATTGAGTTACCTCAGCAATGTAAAATTGGATACATTTTCATATTTCTGAGTTAAATCTCATTGCATGCAATTGCATCTGTCCACTGCTCCAAGCTTGTTCAAAACAAGACAATATAGTAATCTTCTCACGTCAGCACAGCCGGCCCTCGACTCCCTTCTTGCCGCTCTTGCCACATCTCCAATCAAAGCGTCCCGCTGTGCCGGCCCGACTTGAGACTGGTGGCTTATGTGATCTGTCTTTCATCACAGCTGGACTCTCCTCCTGAGCTCCACTTAACCTCTGTGGTCTGTGTGTCTGCCAGACTCATTGAGGGAACCCTGACGCTGACGCTGGGGAGACAGAGACAGAAGAGTGTGTTTGTGTGTGTCCACCTGTAAAAGATGGGCGCTGTGCGGCTTTCATCTATTTTTCAAGGATGTATAATGGAGTTCCAAGAGCCGTGTAAATCCATTTGGCATGTAAAATCAGTGTGGATTATACAAAAAACAACAACAAAAAAATCTTTCTTCACACGGCGACTCCATCCCTTTGTTTGCATCTTGTTCGCTCCATTGTGTTGTATGCAATTTGAAGATTTTTACAAATCTTATAAGCAATATTGTTGCAGTAGCACAATAAAAAATATATAGAGAATTAGACAAACATAAAATAGAGAAAAGCTTCATTTAAGGGAAAAGTAGCTTCTTTTCTAGTAACTTTGTCAGCTTCATTTGTCTAAACGGATGATTCAGACGGAGATGCATCTGTTTCAGAATGGAAGCACACCTGTTGATGTTTATCAACTCAAACACGTTTCTAATTGTTTCTAATCTTATGTTTGGTTTATTTCTTAGATTTGAGGTTGTTAAGTAGGCATGATTATATAATGATTATATAGATAACAGATTTACTCTTTGATTGCATTATTAGCTCATATTAATGTGAATTCATATAATTAGTCAATCTTGCTTAATTCAATCTAAGTCCTCAAGTTAAAAAAAGCTTTAAAACTGACATTTTTTTGTGTTTTTGTACACACAAAGTTAATAAAATGAAAGCTTAAGTCTCATACTGTGTTTTATAGAAACCTTTAGTATTTTAAGCACTGAATTATTCAGTTGAGGTCTGACTACTCTAAGTAATATATGTCTATGTAGAACAACGATTAAATACAGTACAAGTTTACAAATGCAATAAAATTAGCAATAAAAACTGACAGCTAACTCTCTGTCCTTTCGTCTCTGTCCAACAGAATATTTATTTTCACTTAAATTTAGACAAACATGTCTTAAAAATAACTTTTCAGAAAGGCAAATCCGCTTGTTTAAAGTCAATATTGAATATAGAAAAAGTTCTAATTCCATTGGCAGATTTTTTTTTTTCACCTAAAACAGGAAAAATGTCTCTTTATAAGTTATAAAATCCACCAATGAAACTAACACGACTTTCATCTCTCTACAAGAATCATCTTAAAATGAGATTAGATATCTTGAACATTTATTTTTAAGTTAGTTTTGTCGTATTTTAAGTGTACTAAGATATTTGCACTAAAAACTAAACAGACATACTTGGTTAGATTTTCTCTTTCACACACATGGAGTAACATCGCATTTGATCCTAATATGAACAATGTGTGATGCCCGTGCTGTCACTAATTTCCCTGATTCAACCAGAATTAGTATCAGCAGGTCAAAGCTTAAAGAAAAAAAAAAAAAAAAAAAGAGTGGCCACTAAATTCTGATTGGTGCATAAAAGATACAAAATTAAAAAGAGCTATCAAGAGGATTTGAATAGGCAGTTTCTTGATTTTCTTTTCTCCAAAGAAGATGCGGCTTCATTTGAAGAGAAATGCCAACACACCAGCTGACATTACAGGGTCTCATTTTTAAATAACTGCTGCTTCTTTCTCCCACAAAGGCAGCAGCTTAGAGAGCCAGGGAGTGCATTAAGGGCACAATGCCAGCTGATTGGTAGAAAGCACTGACACAGTGCTTCGGGTGGATTAAGGAGAGCGCATGAAAAGTATCTCTGAAGTTAAAATGAAAATCAAACGCCCACTCTGCCAGCTGCACAAGTTGACAAAAACCCAATTCAAGATTAGATATTGTGGCTCTGACATTGACTGTCAAACCAGATGCCTGGAATTTGTCAACAAGAATGCACAAGCTTTAAAAAATGTCTGTTTCTCACAAAATAGGATTGGTTTTTTTCTTTAGTTTTTTTATTTTCTTCAGATTTATGTTTATATAAATTCTCACTGTGTAAATCCACCTATTAAAAGCACTGTTTATAATATTCAGACTCAATGTCTGAATGTATGCATGTATGCAACCCACATTATACTGTTGCCTCGCTATCTATATTCTTAATACTTTTCTGGTCACAAATGAGTGAAATTGCAAAATTTTCCCCAACACAGATGCTTCTCCCGGCTTTTAGCAACACATGGCTGAGAAGTTTGCCAAAGTTTTCTGTATCTGGCTCGAATACTTTATATTCCTTGCTCCATGTTTGTATGTGGGCGTGGAACAGCTGTGATGAGACAAGCCTGGGCCCCAAGTGACAGAGTCTGCAGAATGTGTGCACAGTTTTCACCCACACCCCCTCATGGCTTTTCATTTCCTGGAAAATACTGGGGGGGAAAATGTCCGAGCAAGTCTCTCAGCTTGCCAAACTGATTTCAAAACTTTTATTAAAAACATTCTCTTTACAAGGTTGCCACACAGAGATACAGTCTGCCAGAGTTTGGTAAAGATAAGCTGCAACTTTTTTTGTCTTGACTGCAAAGATGTTCAGATTGAACTCTGGCATCGAACGAAAGCAGGAGATCTTTACTCACTGGAGCGAGAAAAAGCAAATCTAAATTATATAGAATACGAGACGGAAGTATGGATCCAAATCTTTACCTCTTTGCATTGATTTTTACCATCACCGTATGTCAATGATCAACCTCGTTTGTGTTAATTTCATCTGAATATGTTCTCAAAATTCAAAACCGATGCACTGCTGACATCATTTTTCATCTAAATAAATCATATTACTCTATTCATATTACTGACTTTAGGAGTTGTATTGTTATAACAACTAGTTAACCAAATACATAACTAGTTTTTGGCAAAGCCAGAGCTCTACCTATGGTTTGGTTTCTACTAAACATATTATAACAGCAATTTCCTCAAATTAAGGTTTAATGAGTGAAACCATGCACTAAATCTACATTAATATTCTTTTGTAATTAAACCTAATCAGTAACCGTGCTTCAAGGTACATTATGAATTAAAGTGTGAGGTGCAATGAAGTGAGTGAACGTGTGAGAATTGTTCATATTGAACCGAACAGAACATAACATGCTTTTACTTTAAAGAGGCAGACATTTTGTTTTATAATGATAATTAACAGGATGTAAAAAGGTTTATTATGTATTAGTTTAATACATGATGAAGTTTGAGAAATCTTAGTACTGTCATTGTAATCATCCCAGATATTATTATTTTGAATGTGCAAATAATCTTAGCCTCCTTTTCCCAGTAGAACATGCACAGACCTGTCATCGTTTCTTCATGTCAGAAAAATCTATGTTGGGAAATTCTAGATAATCTGAAAATGTTCATTATTTCCTCCATCCTGCTGCTTGTGTTGATGCAATGATCTGAAACCGTTATGATCCTTCAGTGTTTGGGTTTTGGTTGACTTGTGTTTTGACCATTTCTTCTTCTTTATATTTGCTATTCAATTCCCTGTGCAGTATTGTTTGAATGTTGTTGCCATATAAGTTCATTCTTTAGTATTTAGTTTCTTTTATGTATTCTTGCATTATGTTTTTGTGGAATAAGGTTTTTATTTCCTTATGGTTTGTATTTTCTTTAAGTTGTCGTTCATTTTCTTTGTTTTTCATTATTTACCTTCCCTCAGCGGTTGCTCCTTTCCACAGCTGTTCCCAATCACCTGATTTCCTCACCTGCATCTAATGCTATTCTCATTGTTCATTACTGGACTCTTCTGTTCCTCTCTGTGTTTCTCAAGTCCTGAGATTCCCCGGTCAGTCGTCCTTTTATCTTTATTATTAAAGACACTCAGTTCTGCCAGAATCTCTGCACTTGGGTCCATTATTAAATCTTGGCATGACTGAACCAGGAGCTCTGGATTGTAGGTAGTTCTAAGATTATGAAGCACCATGCCTCCTGCAGATTGATTTGTAATAAAGCTATTTACTGTTGAATTCAATGGCCAGATTCTTACCTGGCTCTCAGGATTTCCTTTTCTGACACGCAGAGTGCATTTTTCATCCTTTTTACATCTATGCCTCATTGCCTGAGTGTGGAACCACTGAGCAGGATCCCTCCACCTGTAGCACGCCCCCATCACTAAGGAAATAGGACATTCCTTCTTTTGGCTCCAAGCATAAAGGAAATGGGACCAAATATTTCAAAAGCAAAAGGGAGGTCATCTCAGAGGCATCTTTCATTAGTCTTGGCATTGTAGAAGTTAGAATAAAAGAGGATTGAAATGCCTTTTTTTATATATGTCTTTGTTGTGATGGCAATTAAACCAGACCTGGCCACAGGCCTTGTCCCTTTAGACTACAAAGAAATCTGGTTTCTGTGTGAGCACATAAAAATTCCAGTTCAAATTGCATTCATTATTGATTTGTGAATTTAATATTGTTGATTTATTACTATATTTAGAAAGGTGTGCTAAACATTTAAAACCCTTTCAATAAAAGTATATTTTATCCAAGTACTGCTCATGTCCAACTGTGTGCCGACCATCCTGGATCAATATTTCAAACTAAAAACAAAATGTTTTACATGTTTTAGAAGTGACACAGTTGCATTATGCTTTCCATAAAATACATTACCTTTAAAATGTCCAAAGTGTGAATCCACATGGTGTCATGAAGAGCCCAAATTATGCCAAACATGAAAGTTCATGTAGAAGACAACAGGTAATAGCTCTCAGCTTTTTGTGCTGTTTATCCGCTTCGGGCTTAAAACATTGGTTGGATGCTTAAATATGATAAACTTTGTGAATATTTTGGATTGAAGTAGTTAATGTAAGATAAAAAGCAAATCACAATTACTTAAATACATGACAGGAAAGAGACGTGCTGGTGTGTTGTGGAATTACACTTTAGAAATAACTTAGAGGTATTGAACCATAAATGAATATTCATGTTTGGCCATAGCAGGAAATAAATACATTCATCATTTAAAGCTTTAAAACTTATTTTGGTGGTTTTTAAAGAAATGAAGATTCTCCAAAAATCACATTTGGAACATTTTTGTTTTCTTAAAAGGCAGGCGTGTTTTCACTGTGACACTAAGCATTATGCCTAACCTTGTATCACAAGAGAGTGGAAATGAAGCTATCAGATTTGAAAATGCTCATGGTAAGAATATGTGTAACTTTACCCCGTGTTTTACAGATGCTTTGTTTGTATGAAATGAAGCCTAAAAGCTTTTCATTTTTCACAAATTTCCCCATCTCTCTCTTTCCTTATTCTTTTCATTTCTTCTGCCTCTTTTCTCTGTGGGCTATCTAATGAAGCACAAAAGACATAAGCGTACTCTATCAAACTGAACAGGGGCTCTAGTAATAATAATTTCCTGTACCATAAAACCCATTATTCATGCAGGCTACAGGCACTGCTAAAGTGCTGGATAAACCACTGACTTCACATCAATATTCTCAGTGGGTATGCACCTTCAAAACATCACATTGTTGAAAATTACATAAACAAATTGTGATTGACCACGGTGGGGGCATCGGTGTAGACAGCCAATCAAAACAACTCTACATGGAGCCGAACCCGCCAGACTGAATTTACCCTCACACACAAAGACGTGATGCTTGAACAGACACTTAAATCACACATCTACCACTGAGCCCCATCTCTGCTATATTGGCATGGTAAAAAGACCTTGTAATACTTTTCTTTTTTTCCTCTTTCAGTGGTCCGACTACTGAACTGCCCTGATGCACTATGGCTCGGTGACTTCCATCTCAGTCCCCACCTCAGAAGCTTGTAGTCTTTTATATCAATATTGTCTCAAAGTCACAGAAAATTGCTGCAAATGAAAATTGAAATGGGTGGTTTTGTGTGTATGGGGAGCGTTTAAAGAGTGGGTGAGCAGCCTCATGGGAACTGTGTAGGTGAGGAAAATCAAGCCTTCAGGAAGCAGCAGGCCATGCGACCTCCTCCTTCTGTTTGCTGTGTGACTGATTCTCACTCTGAATGCCTCAGTGCTTTCAAATGAAGTAGCCAGAATTTGGGATAAAAGCCCAACTTTCCTCATGGGCTATAATTTACTGCATTTATTAAGCAAGTAAGAAGTACTAGATGTTCCTGCTCCGACACCCAATTCAAATCAAAATGTAATTTATTTTATTCGAATGGGACAGTGACTATTAATGAACGCACAATATTAGCATATTATTCAGACTGGATTTAACAAAATGCTAATTTCCATCTGTAGTCCCATGAAACAAAACATACAAAAATAATATTACAATACGATTAGAAAAAAGAGAAGAAATACAGTAAAAATACCAAATAAAAGATATATAGTATAAGGTAAACTGATATTATACGTTTTTGTAAGAAACTTAGATCAATATTCTATAACCGAAATATCTCTTTCACCTCATTTGTCACCTGTATTCAAACAGGGACTTTTGTAATACTCTGAATATAACTACCTGATCTAAAGAACTGCAGCTCTGACCTTCTGTTTAGGCTCAGTGGTAAAAAGAAAACCTTTGCCCAAGTCTTGACCGTTTTTGAAGCTTCAGACAGGTTTGGTTTATCTCTGGGCTACATTTAGCACCATTCATCTTCCATGTTGTCATTGACAAAGCCATACCCAGAGGATGATACAGCCATGGCCATGCATCACCTTGGGGATGTTGTGTGCACGATGAGGTGTAGTGTTTGCTTTCTTCTACTCATGGTGTAGTCAGATTATGGTCTCATCTGACCAAAGCGTCTTCTTGCATGTTTTATGTCTTGTAGCAAACTGCAAGTGGGACTCGTGACTTTCTTTCCACATCAGGTTTCATCTCCCTAATCTTTGTAAAAGGCCAGATTTGTGGAGTGCAGGAAATTAGGTCAAGAGTAGCTTCTTCAGTTACAGCGTCTTGCTAAGGTAAAGCCTTATTTTCCCACCTGGGGACTTAGAAAGACTAATCCATATTTTTATGTCAACACACTTAGATTATTGTAATTACCTGAATCTAGGCTCAGACCAGTCGTCCCTTCATTGCTTACAGGTCACACAAAATGCTGTTGATCCTCTTAAAGCAGGGACATAATTCTGGTTCTGTCTTCTGGCTGTTACAGGATTGATTATAAAATGATGTTACTAGTTTTTAACTGAACAGTTTTGTCTCATTATTAAAGTATGATTAAAAATATTTATGCAACTATCAAAACATTGAATTTAAGCTCTTAGGTGTTTCAAGGTCCAAACAGTTAAATAGAAGTGATTGTGCCATCTCTGTTGCTGCCCCAAAACTAATACTAATTAAAAAGTATATTATTTTGCACAACATTATTATTAAAATCTCATGTGTCTCTAGTGTGTGAGGAAGATCATTTATTTTTAAGTTTTTTTTTTCCCTAGATGTCACTACTATGGACTTTAATAATGTACCTAAAATATGTAATTTAAAAAGTTAACACAAATATAACAATAACATAATTAAATCGGACGAATAAACTTTTATTTTAGAAGTTAATTTATTTACAACAGTTTCAGAAAACTGTTAACTTTAAGGATGCCTTTAAATTCCAGGTCTTATTACGTCTTCATTAGTTTGTCCTGAGTGAGTGGTTCCACTGACTTTTAGGGACTTGTAAAGTCAGACTGGATTAGAGCTCATGTGTGCTTCAGTCATATTTGTTTTATGCATTTTAGCTGATTTTTACAGTCTGAATTTCCTTTTATTCCCAACGATGGAAGTTGCAATAGTGAGCCTTTTTGGCAGCTGATGAACAGAGTCAGGTTGCAGAGGAATCTCTTGGCTCTCTGACAAACCTGACAATCACTCAGAAAACACAGCCCCCTGCCAACAGAGTGTCCAATTACCTGGTAATATCCACGATACCTGCTTGTGTTTCTATGTCTGAAAGTGAGGAGCATGAGTGATGGATAAAGCTGTTGGAATGACATACATGTTGGCAGAGATGTACGTACACATGTGTACTTGGTATGTGCGCCATGTGGGAGCGTCTTTGTCTCTGCGTGTCCGTATGTGTAGCTGCATCTGTGATGGATCAAGCTATCCCTGGAATGACATTCTTGTGGGCGAGACGGCCTGGCTGTGTGAGTGTTTATATCTGTGTCAGTTAATGTGTGTGCATGATGGATCAACCTTTCCGCACTGAGGCAGAATGACAGAAAGGAGCGGGAAACAGTGAAATGGGAAAGTGTTTTCATGTTGTGACCAGGCTTTAGATAGATTTGGGCCTTTGGAATCCGTGTTGCAGCCAAAACAACCTCTTAAAGGCCAAAATCAACACGGAAAGAGGTAAAGACAGATTTGTGTTCCTGATTGGCATCTATAATTTGTAAGTTAATTTTAATCACTCCAGAAATAATTGATTTTAAAAGAAGAACAAAAAAAAATGTATGGAAAATGCATTTACACACTGAAAGATATCTTGTTTAAATACAATCCAAATCTATGCAGAAAGGCCCAGACTTCCCTCTCCACAGACACTTTGGCCAGCTCTTTGGGGGGAATCTGGTAGATCCAGGGATCTGGAAAGGATTCCAGAAACCCTGAGCAGACCTTACCAAAGAGGCTTAGGAGTGTGATCCTTCGTCACTGGAACACACCCTGGTCTGCCAATTCATGGAAACTTCCCCTTTGTCCATGCAATTTTGCAGAGGTGCATCAACCAACATGACCCTACAGCATTCAGAGAATTAAGGAATTATGGGAAAATCTAAACCACCCCTGGAGCCCTGCCACTGAGTTTTTAACTACTTTGGTTACTTCAGCACCAGATATTGAAGAGCGGTACCAAAAGTCCCCATGCTCCTTTTCCTCACTGAAAGACATGCCACTGGGATTGGGGAGGATTCAAAGAGTTCACACCACTGAGTCACAACATCCCAAGGTGGCTCACTGCTTTCCACTCTGAGACACCCAGAGGTGGACCAGGATCTCCTCAAAGCCACAACAGAAGTTGTCCTAAATGGCCTCCCCAAACTCCTCCAATTACTTCTGAGCAACAATTCAGGAAAGACCTGCTTTCATCGATAGCCAAGGGCAGGCTAATGACAGTAGCAACCAATGAAACATTGCAATGGATGGATGGACATTACAACAACCACAAGAAAGCCTGGAGTTTCTCAGTATCTTCCTAACTGTCCATACTGAGATACAAAGGACGGTACTTGGTACTGCAGGAGGAACAGATTTTGAAATTGACTCTGATGCAAACAGAAAACCAGTGAAGGAAAACAAAGATTGAATAGATCTCTTCCCAGAATGGCTGTGTGTATTATGCCAGTGGTGTTCCTCACGGTGGTCCTTCTTGGTTTGAGGGTGAGGGAATAGTGATTGAGGTTTGTAAGAGAGTGATATTTTTTATTATTTTTCTCAGGCAGCATTTCAGTTTTTGGAAGGCCTGTTTGAGTCTCTGGTCTGTTGTGATTACCACCCTGTGGTACAATGTGCTCCGATGACAGTTTGGGAGAGTTGACTTGGCTGTAGCACGACTGTGGGTGTGCAGCTCAAATAACCTGAATCTGTGTCTTAATAATTCAGAAGGTAGGTTTGGAGAAATATTATAACTGACTGTGATGTAAACCAGATGCTGGTAAAATAAAGGTATACTTGTGGGCGAAGAGATGCAATCTTGCTCTCCTCTGTGGAGTTAAAAACAAGGAGTATCCCCTTTGCTTCACTTTGGGTGCTGTAAAACATATTAAAGTGGTCCTACTGACCACAGCTGCTGTCATTACAGAACACGATGTATTCAGCTGGAGGGTGTGCCTTCTGGCCAGGGACAAAGATTGAACTTTTTGGAACAGTTGGGTAGGCAATGGGGGATAAAATAAACTAGAGGGGCAAATGAGGACTGAAAACATAAAAAAGGAAACAGACATGCATTAATATATGTGTTCTTTCTGTGGGTGTGAGGCCCCAGAACGTTGCTCATTAGCCCTCAGTGAAGTCATGGAGTGATCACATACTGCTGCATTAGTCCTTTCAGAGTCACTGGGCGTAGGTGTATAATTCAGAAACTCATGATTAGTCATGGATTGATGTGTCCTCCGAAGGATGCAAATCACTATTTATTGCCAAATGCCAATTGCAGACCTCTTTAAAATAAGTGAAAATGTTTGATGTCTGTGCAGGTGGGTGGACAGGCCAAAGACATCAAGATGGATCAAAAATTCATCAGAGGCATAAAGGGAACTGGGAAGAAAGAAGACAAATTGGACTTGTTGATGTAGTGGTGGCATGTGCAAATTAAGGTGTTAAATTGAAAGCTCTTTGTTTTGTTGTTTTCCTTGTCTCACTGTTCGGTGCCTAGTTGGTTTTAGCAGAAATTGTCATTTCCATTTATTCAACTCAATGGTCCAAAAATAAAAGACAAGGGAAGTCCTAACTTATACCTTATCTAAACAAGAAAACTGGAGGTGCAAAAACTGATTAACTGTCCATATCTTTTTTCTGTTTTATTTAAAAAAAAAAAACTGTATTTGACAAACATCAGCAAAGATGCATTTTTAAAAAATGTCAACATTATTACTTAGTGTAAAGCTTGTTTTTGCCTCTTACACACTTGTATAAAAGTCTAAACGATCTGGGAGAGGGAACCAGAGGTTTTTTTTGTTTTTCCTCGAAAAGGTGCCTCCGTTTCTCTGAAAAAATGTGAAGATGACAGCTTTTCATCTATAGCTGGCTGTATAATTATGGGGAAGTAAATGATAGCGATGCTGCTGCTATGCACATGAAAATTTCAGCAGTGCAGGTGTCATAAAAGCAGCCTGTTTGTTTACCAAGGTTGCTTCATTTATGTCCAATAAAAAATAAAACTATTTTGTTTTTCTGAAGCACATTTATGCAACCTTTTTATTTTGTGTGTGTGTGTGCAGGTGTGTGTCAGTGTCTATGTGTGTATAGTAAGCATGTCTGCACAGGAATGAATTCATCTAAAAATGAAGCTTACTACAGTGCATACCGTCTCATGCAGATCCGTTTGTATCTGCATGTATCTGCTTGTTTCGTTGTTTTTTGGTTTTTTCCTGTTGCTCAATGGGGCCAACCTCTGGCTCAGTGTGCCCTTTAAGCTGGTGCCAGGTGCTTTGAAACTAAATACACACCCGCATTGCAAACCAAACACTAACAAATATTTAAATCTTTGTGTGGATTCAATTCAGCATGTAAAGAAAACTGCTGCAAATTAATCTGAGCATGTAACATTTAACCCAATAAAAAATGATAATAAGTTTGCATTTATGTAAAACAAACATTAAAAAGTGGTGTAAATGGTATGTGTAGTGACTATTTGTCCCAAATCTTAAATTAAAGAAACTCAAAAGTGATCAAAACAAAAAGTGAATCCAACTCAAATATTCACCTGATGCACTGTGGATTCTGGTTTACGCAGCACAAAAGGATCAAAAAGTCAAAATGCAGTTCTTTGGTTGTTTTATTTCATAGTTCAGGTTACAGACTTCACAGGATTCTCCTGCTCTGATTCCTGCACCTGTTCTCTGACTGACGACTAAAATGACTGGTGACTGATGAGACTGATTCCATAGACTGGTAAAAAACCTTGTGGCCACCCACCTGCATAATAAGCTACCTAAGACCCACCTATTTATACCGTGAAATACCCACATCCCAACTGAAATTAATTAACTAATTAAGTGAATTATTAACCAAAAAACTTATTCTAAATAACAAATTAAACAAAAATTCTAATGATAAATCAACTAGAAACTAAACAAAAAATAAGAATAAACTAAACAGTTTAATTTCAAAGATTTAACTGAAAATGGAGAAATAGCTCCTAGAGTATGCCACAAGTTTACATCAAAATCCTGAATACCATGTATCTTCTGCTCAACTCAAAGCAAACACACACAATGAGGCAGGATACAGTGCAAAAACAAGAAAACATTTTTCTCAACAAAGGTAATGGGAAGGGCTTTTATTTTGAAGAAGCAGAATTGTTCTTATAATGATTCTAAGAGTAAGAGAATAAATTGACTGTTAATTTTACTTTACATTGCACCAATTACTGTTTGTATTTTCTGCAGCTATACCCAACAAGAACAGTTTTTATGAAACCTTAGGTTCCCTCTGATAAATGAATCCCTGCCAAAGCTGTGGTTTATGGCTTACTTACTGTAGATGCTCGCTTACATGTATATACAGCAGAGGGGGAAATAAATTATTTACCAAAAGAAACTACACTTATTGACTTACTTTTACCCCTGATTACATGTGAAAAAGACATGAGAAGATTCATGTGAGACCTTGACTCCAAGTGGGGCATTGAGTCTCTAAAGAGCAGAAGGTAAACGTCTTGGTTTTTGTGACTGAAAGAGTTAGTTTGGATTTTTTTTGTTATAATTAAGTTTCTGGGAAGCTACCATCAGTAACATTTCTCTTACTGTTAGAGAAATGTCATATCATGTGAGCTTTTTATCTTCCCTCAAACCCAGCTCGACATTCGGGAAGAATGTGGTACCTGTCACAGTCAGACGATGAGGATGCAGGGTGTCCGTCAGTTCCCAAAACCACACACACACACACACACACCCACACACACACACACACACACACAAAGCCTTTGAAGTCACACACACCCAAAGGTGGACCCCTCCTGGGACTGCAGGGGAGTTAAATTATTATTAGTAATCAATTTATTGTAGGTCATATGAGAAACTTAAAGCAGACCAAACTGAAAATGTTCATATTAGTGGAGTACAGTGTTATATCAGTAGAAGTTTCACGAGAGACCACTGGTATATTTAGTGCTGTTTTGTTAGGCCTCTGTTCCCATGTGAAATTATGGCGGCTGAATCTGTCGACTGCATCAGTCGGCCAGATAGGCTGCAACTTGTCAGCCCACTCTTGCTCTGCCAAAAATGGAGTAAAGCTTCAGATTTTGTAAATGTGCAACAGCAATGAAGATGATATTTCATATTCTTTCCAGGACTCAGAGTTGTTTGAATATTGTCTGGTGGACTCAGGGGATCATCTCCCTCCAAATCAACTGATTAGGCAGATTGGTACAGCATATGTCTTAGTTGGCTGTTTGCTTTCTGACAATCTGAGAATGTATTTACATTCTCTACAACTTAATACCAATTGTTATCTAACTTTTATCGATGGGAATCTCACAGAACCAAATTTTGAAAAACACAAATTGGACCTTTAGGCTGAAGACTTGAGATGCTAAGACCCATAAATTAGAAAATTACATCTTGAACTCCCTAAAACGTGAGAGAACATGAAACATTTCTTTTGCTTGTTTCTCATGTACCCTATCTTCCCCATTGGTGATTCTTGCCAGTTAAAGTCATAAAAACCACAAGACATTTTAGTTAGGGGCTGTTGTTTAGGCAAAGTGACTACTGGGATCCCTTCCCATTTTTACTTCTATTACTATGTATTGCTATTAATAACATAACGACTACGTGAAAAAATCTGACTGTATAACAAATCACATTTTTCTCAACAGATGGCTGTCCATCTATCAGCCACAGCGTAGTGGTGGGGGAAGAATTTGAGTCCATAAGAATAGCAGAAAATCACAGGACAGCTTGGACAGCTTCCTGAATGCCAGAAATATGACACACAATCATTATCACTGACAGCTGCTGACAATTTAGAGTCAGCATTTTTTACTAACAAGTAATTGGGAGGTTGGAGGACACCTGGAGGGCTCCGCTATGTATATCAGGGTACAGCTTTGAGATTCATTCTTTTACCCGAAGGTGTTTCTATCTGTTTTAGCCTCATGTTGACACCAGGCGCTACTGTTCGGTTTAACCCTGAGAGAAAGGCTGCTGGGCAGAACAGCTTCTGAAACCTCTGTGCTGTGAGATGAATAATCATATATCATCACCAAACACACATCGTGTTGTAGAAGTACTCATGTCATTTAAACTTTTGAACATAGATTGACCAGAACTACGAGAGCTTCACATTTCAACTCTCTCTTTTTGTTACAACAGACTAAAACAAAAGTGAGACTTCATTAGGTCTGTAGTTAAAAATGAAAGAAAACACAAAAAACCTCATATAGTTGGTTCATTAAAGGGTCTATCAGTTCATGTAGTTAGCCTGCGGTCAGCTGCCTAACAGACATTTTGGCTGTCTGTTAGCTGGCTGTCTGTTAGTTAGCTGTCTGTTAGCTAGCTGTCTGTTAGCTATCTGTCTGTTAGCTGGCTGTCTGTTAGCTGGCTGTCTGTTAGTTAGCTGTCTGTTAGTTAGCTGTCTGTTAGCTGTCTGTTAGCTGGCTGTCTGTTAGCTAGCTGTCTTTTAGCTAGCTGTCTGTTAGTTAGCTGTCTTTTAGCTGGCTGTCTGTTAGCTAGCTGTCTGTTAGCTAGCTGTTGTAGTGGACATTTGTACCTTGTAGCTGATGTGAGGGAACTAAATTATTTCCAAGAGGCTTCATGATAAAAATTCTGGATAATTAAAGGAACTGACTGAAATGTGCAGCTTCAGTTGTGGCTGTAAATATACACTTATAAAATCTATTACAGACTGACAAACACAATGACTGCATATCCTTACAACAGAGGATGTAGGTTTAGTGTTGACACCAGCTTTTATGAAGGTTTATAAACATTTTAGCTGGAGTACAGTTTTCAACATAAAAAGGAAACTCCGGTGGGATTGATGGCTATCATCATTTACTGCAACTGTAAACAGAACAAAAGCTAAACATGTGCACAAAAAGTATCTGTCTACCCAAACAACAAATCTAAGTTGCATCCTGTCAGCTACAGCTCTTTGTTTCCTCCTATTTCTCCACATCACGTTACGCTCCCACCCTTTAAGTGGTTAACAGCCATCTAGCTGACTCTTAAATGGCCCGGATTGCCATTACTAAGGTTTTCTAGAGCCATCCCTTACCCTCTTAATGACAGCTGCTTCCTCCATTAATTCTCAATCAATAATGCAAAAAAACACTCAGAGCGAAGTCCATCCTGCCACAGCTTTATTTTCTAATGCTTTTCGAAAGCTAATGAGTCAGGCTAATTGGTCTGTCATCTTTGCCACTCAGGAGTTTACCAGAGGAATTGGCTCCTTTTCTTACTGCTTTAAAGAGCATTAGAGAGCAACTGGTTTCCTCAAAGTGACCTGCAAAACTTCTGCCATGAAAAAGTCTTACAAAATATTTTGTCGGATATCTTTGTGATTATTTCTGGGTACAGTTTGGTTATAAGTTAACACAATGTACTGATTTCATTCCATCTTAGCGTAAGGGTAACTATTTTCATGACTAAAGATAATTTATACATAGTCATGTTTCTTTGATTTGGACTGACTGAACAGGAGAGAACTAGCATCCAAATAAAAATAATGGCTTCAGTTCAAGTCTTACACTTTAACAGGATTCTCCTCTGACAAGAAAATGACACTGAGTTTAAAAGCTGGTACAATTTAGGACGTTCAGGTTGTATTTGACTTGTCTAAGGCCTCTGAGCTCAGACCTAGAACTTATATTGCACCTTACTTGAATGCACTCTAGTTCCACTTTGGAAAAACACTCAGTCTACATGTATGAACAAATTCAGTGCAATCAAACAAGGGAAAATACAAAGTTTATTCCTGCAACTCTGACTATTTTTATGAACATCAACACCATTTGAACATTGAATTTTGGGTAGTTCAGGGGACCAAAACAATTCCTAATGGAATCCTGACTGCATTGGAGTTGATAGATAAGATAATTACCTTTGCATGACACCAAGTCATAGGCCCAGACTGTTTTACTCTGGAAGTTTTCATAAAAACAACTCAGAAAACATATTGGCCAACTGTATTTTAAAAGTTATCATCAATATGCTGAAGCAGTGTGCTATGACAGTAAATGACAATAAAGGAAACATCAAATGGCCCCTGGTGGTCATTTTTTACCTTTACCTTTTCTGGAATGAACTGTTACTGCCAACTCCTGTTCTGCATATTTTACTCATAATCTGTGCCAAAGATATGTGTTTATATCATTCCAGTAACCAAAACCTACCAGCAGGAGATCACTTCAGGTTGAACTGAGGTCATACTTTACAAGAATCACATGACTCAGTCAGGGATCAAAACCAAAATCATTGGGAACAGAGTGCAATATAACATTTCAGAAAAAAAAAAATACAGCTGAATTGAATTCCACAAGAAATTGAGGCTTCTCAGAAATTATCATCATAATTCATGAACATACGTAAATAGTGTAAGAAGATGTCATGTTACAACAGTGGTTTGTTTGCAGGTTGAAGGAGGAGGCAAGAAGGTATTACATACGTACGAAATGAATTAGCAAATTGACCTGGGGTTTCAATTAGAGCATGAGGGGAAAAGAGGAAAGCCGTTGAAGGTTACTGAGTGCCCTAAAAAAGAAGTTGCTAGACTTTTTTTAAAATGCTGTATGGTTTCCTCTAAATCATTTTTAAATCGAGGTTTAAAAATCATTTTCAAATATCTACTTTTTTCAATCACAAAGTGCCATTTGGTTATGGACGGGATGGGTTTTACATTTAGACTGGGCCAATCACATGGATCTGTTTTACAATGGAAATAGAATAATATATTTTATTGCACCAACCAGTTTTTGTACCGCTCAGTTGAATCTGCTGTAACTGCATACTGACTGCGAGGGCCAATGTCTGCAGCTCTTATACTCCCTGCAGTGACGTTGTAACTGTGGGGAAAAGGGACAGAAAGACCAGTAATATAGATAAAAATCTGATCTATTTATCTATTTTTTTATGAAGGTGTTTGACTTAAAGAAAGAAAGCTATTTTGTTTTTTTCTGCAGAATTGAACATATTGTGCAGCTGTTCAACAACATCTCATCGAGAAACAAGCATTTACTTCAGATGTGGCATAGGCAGACATTAACAGTATCATCTTCATGATCTATTATCATGCTTATACAATAATACCACTCAATACTGGTGACTTGGAGCCTATTTCATTATATTATTTCACCTCATTTAGCAAAGCAAACTATCGGGCGATTAGTTTATGGTCATTATAAATATATTTGGGAGTATAGCATTTATGAGAAATAAACTGTTCTTGCTGGTCGAAAATGCAATCACGGCATAATACATAAATTTCCTCTGTGGTTGCGTTCAGTCTGCCTCCCCAGCCCTCAGTGGGCAGCATGAAGAAGGGCCTTCCCCTAATCCAATATGTTGTAAAAACATGTAGGCCGATGGATTATCTATATATCACACCACATGCATTACAGCTGCATGATTGGTGGCATGTAATAATCTCTATCATTTCAAACAAATAGCCTCCTGTTGGATCAATACATGGACAGACACAAGCAAGAGTAATGTTCTCCTCCATGGATTTTGTAATCAGGAAAAGGCCTGCGATTACCTGCTGCCTGCTATATATTTTCCAGTGAAGACTAAGAACACAAGATAACTAAATGTCTGCTGTATTGAATATGCTTTAAATAAATGCCCAAACGATGTGATTTGATGGAAGCAGAGTTTTCTAGAATTGGCAGAAGATTAATGACAACCAGTGATGGAAAGCTTATGTGACTTGCATCTACAACACCTTAGCAAAAGACTATGGAGATACTGTATGAATATGAGTACTATAGAACCACCTAAGTATGTGAGGAAATGTATCTATCAGTATTTTTTAAAGTTAACGTAAATGAAAATGGATTTTAGAAAAACCTTTTCCAGAAACAGAAAGGAAAACCTTGATAAAAGCCAGAATTTGAATGTTTTTTCATGAAAATGTATTAGAACAGCAGAACAAGGAAGCTAAAAAATTTATAATTTATGAAACTAAAATGTTATCAATTATCAATTTAAAATTACACATCAAGTTTAATCTAATTAATAAAATAACTTCTAGATTTTACAGATTAGGTAAAAATCAGACCTGAGTGAAATTGAATTCAACATTCCAATGAAAACCTTTTTTTAAGTTTATCTTGGTCGAAGATAAACTATAGTCGTTCATCTCTATATTATCTGACCAGCAGTAGATTGATGCTTTTTACATAAAAGTAAATAGATGTGAAATGTCTTTGTTTTAAAATTTTGTGTTCAAACCTTGAAACCAGTGTATTTTTAATGAAGGTAATCATATTGTCAGAAGCTCATATCTAGTGTATATCTACCATACCTGAATTTTAGCTTGAGCTGTTGATGATTAGATTCATTACGTTTCAGGATTATTCATTACATTTTTTGCCTGCTGTTTTTGCTGTGGAAAGGCCTTAAGTCTCATTACTCATATCAGACTTCATCACTAAACAATCCACTGCTGCGTCAGGAAAACAAGCTTGGACAAAAACTGCAAGGAGTTGAGAAAAGAAAAAAAAAAACTTTATTTTAAACCAGGAAAATCAACAATTTCTCGACTTGATCTCTGGTCACCTGTGTTTTAACCTGTCATTCACGAGAGGACCCAAATTTGGGTCCTCTCATGACAGAGGTGTCAAACTCCAGTCCTCAAGGGCCTCTGTCCTGCAACTTTTAGATGTGCCTCTGCTGCACCACACCTGAAAAGAATAATTAGGTCATTAGCAAGGCTCAGGAGAACCGATCTACACAGGGAGGAGGTAATTAAGCCATTTCATTCCACTGTTTTTTACCTGTGGAACATCTAAACACTGCAGGACAGCGGCCCTTGAGGACTGGAGTTTGACACCCCTGAATGACAACCTGTGAATGACAGGTTAAAGATAGGAGTATGTTTATTTACAATTGATAAATGTTTTTATCGTGTCACCAGGCTGCTACAGGGCTTCAGATTGAATAAACTCATGTCAGCCATCCCTAATGGCATTTTACAGCTGTATTTAGTTATGTTTTAAAGTTAAATTCTTACATGACATCTAATATGATGCACATTTTGTTTATGCCTCTGTTCTTCTCGTCACATTAGCATGATTATTTTAGATGCCGTATAACATTTGTAGGGAAGTACGTGGGATGGTTGCAGAATTAGAAGTCGTGCCATTCCTAATTAGATCTGACTTCAGGGGTAGATTGCTTAAAAACGTTTAGAAATTACTCATTTCATCATGCCATGACTGATTACTCTGGAGATACTTTCAGCTGCTTGGTTGAGCGCAGATTGATGACCGTCTGTATTTACTTTAACCAAGATACAGGAGGGCCCTTTCTAAACTTTATTAACTCTAGTTAATAATGCATCTCCTCTTTATTTTGCAGCATGTTTTTCCCAAGCATTCAGCAGCTGCACTGATAAAGAACTGCTATTTTACTGATGGTTATTGGTGACAATAAGTAAAAACAATTAAGACAGAGACGCTCCGATTTCATCCACAGCTTCACTTTTCACTCCTTAGTCATAATTATAGTCTATTACTTTCACCAGTTATATATAATCACTTAAATTTAGTTGCAAATTCAACCTCACAATAATATGCATGAATCCTCAAACCAAACACCAGAGTTTTTTATTCTTATGTTTGTGTTAACTTTTAGACTCATGTGTTCTTGCAGCAATAGTTAAAATCGCTGAAAAGTTTATACTTTCACACAAAAGAGAATTACCTTTTTCGGGGGGAGAGGGTTTGTTTTAGAGCTGCGAAGATCTTTAAATTGATTTGAAATGCTGATATCAACTAGAGTTAAATGTCTTCAGTGTAAAGGTTTGGCTTTTATTGTTCCAGTGCTTTTTATTTCTGACTCTTTCTTTCCAATCAGGTTCTGGATTTTTCAAATTGTCTGGAAAGAAAAATCTTGAAAAACACAGATGAAAATTACTGGAATAAAGATAAGAATAATGAAAGCTTAGTGTCATGCAGATGAGTGACAGCTGTGCCATAAGACATACATGAGGATTTTCATCAACACACCTACTCCTATAAGGCAAGTCAGACAGATGAAGAGGAACAGTGATGGGAATCTAAAGAAAGGCAAATCTTCCGTTCAGGAGGAAAACATCAGAAACGTTTAAATTAAAATGCTATATCAATTACAATATAATGAAAAAGGTTGCCGTCTTGGTGCGGCGGTAACACTGAGTGGGTGTCGGTAGCAGCGTTACACAGCTCAAGTCAAATCCCTCCTCCTCGACAGATGTGCTTCATTTCTGTTTAATTGAACTCTGCCTCGCTGTGATTGGTCCCCTGCTGTGTGTGAATGGGTACATAGAGGAAGAAATGCCATTCAAGAGTCTGGCTCAGACTCAGATTAAAGGTCCCATTATTGTCCAACGGCCTGCTGGTCATATCCCCAGGCACATTGCTCTGTGGAGGTCACCATGTTAATGGGTACAAAACCAGACCATTTCTGTTAGCATGGATGCTATGAGACTGAAGGTTTTCTAACAGGAAGATGATGTACTAACAGATACATTCACTCACAAAATGATTTACAAAATTGTCATCCAGGCTAAAATACCAAAAAGGTGAAATTGTCAGAATAAATACATTTTTAAGCATTACATTTAACCTACCTATTTAAAAAACAGAACAAGTATTTAAAAATAAATAAGTAATCAAATTACTGACTTCAGTGAAAGATTACACTTGCAAATCAAGAAGACACTCTTGATCTAAAAACAACCATTTATTTAAATACAATGTGGCATCCATAAATGTTAACTCAATAACAAACAGACATATTGCTCTAATTTTGGACATATTGGATTGAAAACAAGGCTGGACACAGAAAAGTAAACAATGAAATTGATGGCATTGATTGAATTGAGGAATTTGCCTCAGGTGATGAAGGGGAAAGAGTCAAGATGAATTCCTTTGGGAAGGCTTAACCTGAATTAAAAAGAAAAAAATAGAGCCTCACCACTGACAAAATCACAAACGACTGAAAATATGAAATTACTTAAATTATTTATGCATTTTTCTACTAGTTAGATCCTCATTTATGTTTAATGTTTTATGGGTTGTTGTTTTTTCTGGTGTTATTGTGTCTCTGTACTGTATTACATTTAATATAACTTCTTTTCAAAAGTTTCTTTGAAGGTAATTATTTACCTCTGATGGACTTTGATGAACTTTCCGTCCATCAAGGTCAAATGAAATGGTTGGTATTACAGGGATAAATAATAAGTGAGTAATGGAGATGATCAAACTCTGCTTTACTTTCAGTTTTATTTATAATAGCTCCTGCTCATTAAAATGAATGTAATCTTAGAAAAAAAACACTTTCTTTTCACATCCAGCTATATTTAGAAATATTTACATCAGCACAATATAATGCAATCTGGGAAATGGATTTGAATTCACATGCAGTTTTCTTTCCTTAGGTACAATAAAATTCTGTCACATTCAGTTTTAATTGGTAAAAATGTCTCTACTGAAAACCTGGGCCACCCCTGGTTTGGACCTCATGTTTTCAATAAGTAATGATTTAGCATTTCAGAGAAACTGTGAAAGTTTCACTTTTACAAGGAGATGTTTATTCAGGTCCAGATGGTTTTGATGACACTAATTAATTTCAAAGAAAGCAGTAGCAAATAAAGCAGAACATGCTTAACTATTTCCAAAGAAAAGCAGTAAAAGCTAAAAGCTTTGAGTCAGAAACAGGAATGTAACCACAGTTGTGAAACTAAACTGCTGGAATGCACACCAAACCAATTTTCTGTCAGATTCAATCATTTAGAATGAAATGAATGTAAAAAAAAAGCTTCACTGAATCTTCAAATGTAGGTAAAAGTTTACAAAGTGGAGAAGGGTTTTTTCGCCCTGAAGCAGACAATTTACATTGCGATCTGGCCAGAAAGTCTCAATGTATGAAACGTAATGAGCTTTACAGAATGGGGGATTCTGTAGATGACCCTTCGTGTCTTTCTATCCGCACAAGGACTTAGCATCAACTTCTATTCATTTTTAATGTATTTCCACAGCCCAGACCCATATCAGTACAAGCCTAAACTCAATATAAACCTTACTAGTTAACTTAACCTCAAGCCCAAAAAGAGCAGCACTTTTCTAATGGAGCCCAAAGGAGCAGCTTTAACTTTTACCTTTTACTGATGTCAGTGTAACCCAACGCATTCCTCTGCACTGATGTGGAGCTTGTTGACCTGAAATAACCTCACTGCACAAGTACAACAAACACGTCACTTGCATGGTTTGGGATCCATGCCTGACTGCCAAGCACTAGTTGAATCATCACATAAAATGTGAACCCTGATTCTGTCCCTTCACAGGGTGCCCAGACAATAATGAACCTTCTGTGATAAAAGTTAATCACCAGGCCTGCCTACCCCAATGTGGTTTTTCCATTTTTTTTGCAGTCAGGCAGCTCCTCCCCCTCCCCGTTCTGCTAATCTCTACAAACATTTCAGGTAAGTTGAAGGCTGACTGATATGAGTGATCAAGCCAAAATGCCTAAGAGGCCATTAATAGTTTATAAGGCCAAGGCTGATGAAAGACAGGCAGGAGGAGAGGATCAGGGAAGCTAATTAAATCAGTGTCAGGGGGTCGCTGGTGTCTTCAGCTGGCATGGTGGGCCGTAAAGATTACCATTATCACTCTCATTACCTGGGGTGATTGTTTGGAGGTGTAGGGTTGGAGGGGGAAATGCATCAGATTGGGATGTTGTCCCATAATGCAAACCTCTGACAATTTCTATTATCAAAATGCTACAGAGCAGGAAGTATGAAATTTTATTTCACAATAATGCTCATCCACACTTTATTATATACATTTTATAGTGCATTGTTTAGAAATTGATTAATTCATTAAATTGACATTTTAGCTAGAAAAGCAAAGAAGTTGAACAAGCTTTAAATAGTTGGAACTTCAGAACAAATACGGTACAGTAACAAGACACATTTTCTACAGAAATCTCATCTTCTTTTGTTTTTTCATATACATCATAGTTATTGCAAAAGAAATACTTCTGTCTTTGGAGAGTGAAGCAGAAATAAGCTGAATAACTTCTTCAGATGTCACACAAACTTATAACAATGCCATATGTAAGGTAAAAAAAATGTTATTAAGTTTGAAAATAAATGTGCAAGTCGCATAGCATAAGACCACAAATGTGCTTCGCTCCTTTGGAATCCCACTGCTCACCTCCTGTTTGTCCAGCAAGATAATAACAGCAATGACCTTGTTCCCATCGCAATCTGCTGTTCATTATTGGATACTGGTTCGGACTGGGTCTATAACCCCCCCAAAACCTCCATCTATGCTTCCTTTCAGCTCCTGCCATGGACCTGGGTTCTGGCAGCCTGGGTGGTTTGACACAGCCAGCCGCGACTGGGTCGGGTTTATAAATATGCGCTAATGAGCGAGCAGCTGATTGTGCTGTGGCACGCTTACCCATTTCCTGTAATCACCATGGAGACGCCGTGTGTGGAGGCGGCTCTGCTTAATGCAGCAGTTGCATATGGAAGAGCATATATCTAGTCAGAGTATAAAGTATGCTGCATGTTTAAAATGAATACCTGGCAATGAGGAGACACCAGAAGCAGAGATGAGCTAATTTATGACGGTTTTTTTGTCCGTTTTGGTAGAAATATATTTTATAAAACAAACAAACAAAAAAAAACAATGAATGGAAGTCAAAGCTAAGGGTGTATGTCAATTTTTGTTTTGGATAAAAAAAACAGTTAATTCATGCTAAAGCTTCTAATACATGATTTGGAAATTTGAAGTTCTATGTTTAAAAAACAGCATAAATCCATTATTACAATCTCAAATTAATACAAAATTCATGCCAATTATTGTATGTAAACATCTGACCCATACTGTGTGTCTCTCTCTAAACAAATACATCTGGTATAAATGAAATGAAAACATCTCTGTAATCTCCAAAGTCTTAATGAATAATTTTAATGTTTGTGGTATAACAGTCGGTAAACACTGGCTGGAGAAAAAACAAGCAACAACGACTGGAAATCCCATTTAATCTCATTTGCTGTTGCCCAAATCCTGCTGTGAGAATGTGTAGTAAGTAAGCTCTGATAAATAAATGGATTTAATGATTCACCAGCTTCAGTAGTTGAGCTTTATCTCACTTAATGACCAATTCTAAAATGTGTCTAAAACTAGGCTTCTTGACTTTTGGTTCCTGCTGTGTGTAAATGAAGTCTGATGCTGATCTTTCCTGCATTTCTGCAGCAGTGTGTAGCTTTTCTCTTTTGGTCCAGCAGTTTTGCTTCTATAAGGCCTGTTTATATTTTTTTAATCTAAGCTTTATGGATAATTTCATTCCCACATGTCCAGACAGCTTATCTAACACAATAAATATATTTCAAAAACAGTTTTTTGTTTTGTTGTGTTTGTCTGAAATGTGTTCTGAATTTTAATGAAGTCATCACCAGAAGAAGACAGGTGTGTCCGTGTTATTAACTCTAAATTGGCTTAATTTATGCTGAACATCAACGATGAGACGGAATGTATTCATCGCTATAAAGGTGGTGAACGATTTAGATGCTGATTTTCTCTAAGAATGTCTTGGTTTTTTGTTCATGGGCGTTTGAGGGATGGAACATGAAGATCGAGCTGAGCTAAAAACTACAACTTTTGAATTCCTTTTGATTTTTATTCTAGCCCCATTCAGTCAGAGGTGACATTGGGTCACATCCAGAGGAGCCACGTTGTGATGACTTCCTGAAAGCGGAGTTTCAGAAACAGCATTACTTTTTAGAGACAAAGGCCCAACTTTAAGGCATTAAATTACAAAGTCAAATAGCATTTTCTAACAACTGAAGTTAATATAGTTACTTTACTGTGTTATAAAATGGCACTATGTGTAATTCTGCCCCTCTTCCCTTCTATGCAGTTTACAAACAACATTTTATCACCAACTGCAGAAACTAGTTTGATTTCTTCAGCCATTCATGATTCCATGTCAATCGGCTGTGACAGAAATCCACCAGTTTTCAGCCACACCAAGCTGCTTGGTGATTAGCTAGTGGGAAAGTTGAAAAGCTGTTGTATTTTTAATTAATACACAGTGCCTACAATGTAACAGGTTATGTTCAAATTCGTGCTGTTGGGGGTGAAAGTTGTTACTCTGGGAAGAAAATTCAGTGATGTTCAGGATCACTGAGCCAAAAGGAAGATGGGATTGGGATTATTTAATATCATCAAAGCTTCTCAAAACCAGAGACAGAAGATTTACTTTTATTAGACCGGCATCATTTCCCTTCCTATTGTTTGTTTGTGTTCTTAAGATGAGATGTGATTTTCATCCAAGCATCCCCAGACCATGACTGCTTCTGAAGAGTCAACTTTAGTGTTTTTTTTTTTTTTTTTTTTATTGTCCTGTGTAGCTTTAATTCATGTCAATCCAATTTCCTTCACCAAATTTCTCGGAGATTGATTATAAACATTCAGTTTTGTTCTTGTCCATTTCTTTTGTTTTGTATTTCATAATTCCACCTCCTATTGTTTTGTTTTCTGTTTCCTGGTCACCCTGCGTGTTTTATCTGTTTGTGCTTGCTCTAAAATGTAGCTGAAGCAGCCGGACACAACCCACACCATTTGTCACACTCCTTCACAAAGGAGTTATATAATCATCTCCATTGTCTCCAATGACAGTGCTCTTTTAGGGGACCATAATTTCTGCCAATCAGACAGTTGCAACATCTTATTAAGGTCTGGGAGCACTCTCTTTTAATTCAATTCAAATCCATTAAGTTTTGATTATATCACCAAATTGAACAAAACGGCCATAAGGGAACTAAACAAAGCAAAGTATAATTTCAAATAGTGCCAAATTTTCCTGTGTCATTACTAAATGTCTACCATTACATTAGCCCTGTGTGAGAGTCTAATTGCCGATATGCAGACCAGTTCATGAAAGGGTTAGCCAGGCTTTACCGGACTTTTCTGTTGTGGAAAAGCTTGCATCAGCCTGGTTCCTCTGCCAGATTGTAGCGTCAGACTTCTTAATCCTCTCTGAACTCTGAGAACTCAGAAAATTCATCGAATTCTGATCATCGTCTCTTTTTGTTCCAGTGTTGTGGCCTGCCTTCCTCTCCTGACCCAAACACACTGCATGCTCTACAATATGTAGAGAATGTAGTTTATGAGACTCTACTTACACACAGTCTCATAAAGAGCTTAATTTTTACTCTCTGCTGTAGAAAAAAATGATTCCATCAAGACACAATGCTTTGTTTCTGTGTTTGAATTTCAGTTTTTAGTGGGTCAGATCTAAGAACAATGTTCTATCTTATATTCAGCAGTTAGCAATCACTGATAACATTTCTATTTTTGTCACTGTGCAGTTGCACACAAAGGTTAATTTATTAGCCAGTGGCTGTAAACTGTAACACTCATTTGGAACAGAAGTTGAAGAAAGTCGTTTTTCAAACTTTAATTATCCTAAGCAGCTTGATTAAAACAGACACAAAAAGAGGTACTTTTTTATGCCTTGCAAGACGTTTGGAAAATTCTTGCACAGTAGAAGCATATTATCCATTGATTCCACTTTGTTTTATTATGCCAAATCTTGTGAAAATTGCGCAATACTTGTGCAACATGTACACTAGTTGTGTATTTGCGATCTCAGACAGTTTCTCTGAGTTTCTGGATTTGTTTTTTTATGAGCTTGGCCATCAGGTTTTGCTCTCATTGCTGTTAATGTTTCTGCTTGTGCTGAACTGTTTTCCTGCCAGGGCATTGTAATGGAAAAACAGACCGCCCAGGCCCTGGGATGTCCAAGTATTTTATGTGTGTGAGAGTGTGTGTCAACACATGTCAGCAAGTGTGAGATGCGAGGGAGTTTATTTCAGAGTATTCTTGTGTCAGCATTTATGGGGGTGTATGCACTTATTAAAGTGTCTGTTTGTGTTTGTATGTGGACCAGAGAGGCAAATGAAATTTAAGAAGAGAACTGCGGTCACATTTATAGCTTATAGGTGCATCTCTGAGAGCACATAAATTAATACACAGTGCCTTGCAAAAATATTTATAACTATTAAAAGTTTTTATTTATTTATTTTCTAAGCATTGTTTAATATATTAAAACATTTTTGGGGGCCAGAAACCCTTCCTCCAAAGTGAAATTCTCCTTGTTTTTCCACCCTTGTAAAAATATCAAGTTTGTGGATTTGATGACTTGCAGCTTCATACTCTAATGATTCTCCTACCTGAGTTGATGAATTTTGCATCTCCTCCAGAACTATCATTGCTTCCCTGATTAATGCTCTCCTTACTGAGCCTGAGATGTTTGAGATGTGGAAATATGATCTAACCCTGCTGCAGTGGAACACACTTTGTTCATATTTCTTGATTATAATTTTTTCCAGACATTGTTTACTTCCGGTCTGGCTTCTTTTGGTGCAGAATTATGACGCATGTCTCACCAATGCCAATGACATAAAGATCAGATTAAATTAAATCACACTGCTAATGCTTTGAAAACAATTAGTCACGTATTTTATATATGAAGAAGCTCAAATCAGATTTTTTGGGGGGGGGTTGGGATGATTGTAATCGGGCTGTTCAGACTCCTGTGAAAAAGTCCGACATGGGTTGAAATGTGTAAAAAAAAGTCTGACTTGGGTTGTTCACCTCCTGTGTGAACGTAGCCTTAGAGTAAATTGTCTCAATACAAATGTATGCTCCACTTCGCAGATTTTTATTTGCGTAATATATATTTTTTTTCCTCTTCACATTAATGTGCTACTTTGTATCAGTCTGACCAGAAAACCCTAATAAGAAACATGGATGTTTGCGGTTATTGCATTACAGAATGTGAAAAATCTACGAGGAATATGCATATCTTTGCAAGGCCATGTACTTACGCAGCTGTCTGATAGCATGCATACATATGCACTTTCCTCCATCTGTTGGTGCACACATTTCAGTAATGTATGTGAAACGTCGGATGGGTGGAGGGGGCGTTTGGGAGTGGGCTGAAGGTTTTAAGGCATGACAGTTCTCCCACATCTGCAGATCCACTCCCACATTCAGGGAATTCTTTAAGAAATGGACACTATTTGTCTGGTCTGACTGGAGGTGGGTGGTTCAGGAGAACTTTGTCTTCAAGATTGTGTGTATTTTTTGCCGCCGATACACAGGACAGAGGAAATGAGTTTCATTGCAGAGAGACAAGAGCAACAGCGATAGGGGCGGAGGCAGGAGGGGGGTCAGGGTGGTTTTCATTTAGCCCTCTTTATGAGTCAGGACAAAGCTAGCCGGGTCAGAGAGGAGCTGCGAGCAAAGAGAAGAGGGAGTTCACTTGTCTGGTTGATGTATGATAAATGCACGTAGGAGATACACACAGTCAGGGAATTGGATTCTTCCCTCCTCAGCAATGGCTTTTTTTGCTGCCTTTTCGGTCCTCCCTCCAGGCAATGAGGTTATAGATTTGGACAGGTGTGAATACTGATGATGAATAGTAATGTTTGTTAGCTACAACGGGGGGCTAAGATGGATGGAGAGAGCACTGACTCTTAGGTTATAAAGGTTTGGACGCAGCTCCGAGAGTTTATGAGGCATTATCCGGTGTAAACAGGGGAAACAAAGCAAACATATTGTGAATGTTATAGTGAGGAGATATAATGTATCGCTCATGTTATGGAAAAATGTAAACACAGATACTGTACATGTCAAAACCATCAAAAGACAACATTTTGATTAGAAACAGAGGAAACGTATTGTAAATGAACATATGAGATACATTCAAAAAGACATTAGACGTGAACTCTTTGGTTTGTAAACAAGAGCACAACATTTTACACTTTAGCTCCGTTATTTGGGCTGTTTTTGGAAAGAAATCTTTAGCAAAGTAAATAAACCCTTAGAGTGATAGAATGCTTATCCCAACTCAGACTGAGCCAACATTTTTATACGGTAACACTTTATTTGAAGGGGTGTGCATACGACTGACATGACACTGTCATAAACATGACATAACACCTGTCATGAACATAAAGAAGTCTTGAATGTTTAAATGTTTGAAGTTAAATGAATGTTTATGACAGTTGTCATGAAGTGTCATTCAGTAAATAATGACACTATTGTGTCATTATTTACAGTGACAGTGTCATGTAAGTGTCATGACAACAGTGACAGTTGTCATGACACTTACATAAAGACTTCATAAAGACTGTTTTATGTTTATGACAGGTGTTATGTCATGTTTATGACAGTGTCATGTCAGTCTTATGCACACCCCTTCGAATAAAATGTTACCGATTATATCATTAAAACACATTAATCTTCATCACGTCCAATGTGCATATATTGTTATGTTGCTGTTTTATTTTAAGTATCTTGGTATTTTAAAGTTACATTGGCCAAGATTGATTCATTTTGACAATAAAAATTTCCAAACAGTTTTACCACCTGGAAAAGTAACGTGCCACTGCGATTACACAAATGAAAGCGAGTCATAAGACTAAAATGTTAAATGTTAGCTAAAAATGGACTGAAGAGTCACAGTGGACCAGGCAGATTGATACAGTGGGAAGCTGCAGTGAAACTTTAGTTTGTTTACATGGAAGCTGCTCAGCTTGGGGAAAAGTATCAAATATGAAATCTTTTCTGACAGTGCAAATGAAAAATATAAATAACATAAAGTAAGAGCACCTAGTTAATGAGTTTTAATAATCTGTCTCTATGCTAGTAGTGGATAATATTTACTCAAATGTCAGATTAAGATATATACTGCTCAAAAAAATAAAGGGAACATTTCACTTTAATTTTGTGTGTGGCTCCAAATCCAGGCCTCCATTGGTTAATAAATTTGATTTCCATTGATTATTTTTGTGTGATTTTGTTGTCAGCACATTCAACTTTGTACAGAACAAAGTATTCAATAAGAATATTTCATTCATTCAGATCTAGGATGTGTTATTTGAGTGTTTCCTTTATTTTTTTTTGAGCAGTCATTGTAAAGACACCGATATGGGGAGTGGTGAAAAGTAACTCAAACCCACTTGCTAGCATCCTGTGATAGTCTTGAAGTAAAAGATTGATATCAAACAATTTTCCAGGGAGCTAAAACCCGCCACATTTGTGTGTGGCCAAAACCTCTCTAAGCTCACCTCCCCCAACAACACCTTATCACAAATCACAGAACTAACCTCTCAGTACGTCTGCGGATGATGCATAATCTCTTCCATGCTTTCTGCTTTGCAAAGCCACGTCTCTACAGCAGCTTAAGACTGAAAAACAAACAAACACCGAGTCAAAGGGAGGCTTGAAAGGTGAGATTTAGAGCACAGGGTTTCACTTGGTTGCACCTTACAGTTTTTTCATTCACAGCCCCTGACAAAAAAATATGGAATCACTACTTTTGGAAGATGTTCAGTTGTCGCACACAAAAAGAAAGAAAAAAAGTATCAAACATCATTGTCTAGATGTAGTTTAGCATTTGGAAGAGGCACAGGAACCAGAGATGATGCTGACTGTATAGATGGCTTTCTGGATGCCATTAAGTGCGCCCACCGCCAACACTGTAAGTGCGTGTCATTAGACTGTTAGAAGTGAGAGTGTGCAAGGACAGTAAAACGGGGGTCTGTACCTCCATGAGTCTGTGAATATTGAAAATGCTTGCAGTGCCCTGGTGACGCCTCTGCATCCCTGCATCAATGTTGGTGTGATGGAGCGGGCAGAGGGAGGGTCTGGGGATGGTTTATCACATTTTCTGGATGTGGTACCATTTAGATGTTTCCCTTTTACAAACTAGCCATTTTCTTTTCTGATAGGGCATTTTGACTATTTTGTCAGAGGCCTTATATTCACTTTCATAACAGAGATTTAATCTTTTCCAGTCTTTCACCTGACAGCTCTTGTGTTGTAATCTTCATTCTAGTAAATTGCCCATGAGAAACAACTTAAGACTCACTTGCATGACTGGGCATGTAAAGTATTTCTTACAAATGTAATTTCAGGCAGATTTTATCATTTTCCCTTCAGCATTGAGTAGTTTCATAATTTCATTCTGTTGGATTCACTCCTCCCATTCCACTAGGGGGCTCTATAGTTGCTTTGTATTGGTGCGTGAATTAATGTGTAGAAGAAGAAGACGAACGGCGGACCAGTAATGTACTTAGGCTGCCTACCTTAAACTTACAAGCCGAACCTGCCATAAAATCACATCTTACTAATGTTCATGAGTGTTGCCCAAAGTGGTGAGTTATATTAATGCTGCAGCTGTAGAAGATAAGTATTTGTTATCTGTTCTAAGAGTGCGCTTGGTGTTTGCTAGAGCTAATTAGCCAAATGCTAGCTGTTGTTTGCTGCACTGTGATATTTGAATGCCGATGTTTATTATATTACGAAGTAGTTCTAAAAGTAAACTTTGCTTTATAACCGGCTAGTCAAGTCAAGCTCCTAAAGCTATGTTTAAGTTTGTGTTTATTAAATATTGCAATATTAAGTATTGACATTTTGTTTGTTTTTTTAAACTTTATTTACAGTTTAACCGGCATGTCCGTGTAAAGGCACTCGATAATAAAATTAACAACTACAACAATAACGGCTACCTTATGTTCTTTGTAACACATTCCCTCTACTCACCTCACAAAGAGGCATGACAATGGCTGAAGCTATATTATTAAATGTTTTGCTGTATATATTAAAATTTCAGCTAGTTAATGAAACCGTGTGGTGTTATATTGTCATTCATTGTTTTTATGATGAAGTAACAACTGACTGAAAATCCTCCAGGAGTGGAGGGAAGATGCCGGTGGTTGGAGATGTTTCTAAAATTGTTAGTTAATTATAAGTGTTTGACATATTGAAATGTCCTGCCTGTGATTACCCAGTGAACATTTGAAATGAAATGAAATGAAATTTTATTCGAACATGATACAAATACAAATATAAAAATAAAATAGTGCCCAGTAACAAGAAGTGCATAAAAAAGAAGAGAAAATACAGATTTTTTGTTAGGACATTAGGACAGATATTATTCAACTGTCAAAACTTCACAACATTAGCTTTTGCATTGTCAGTCATCTGCTTCATTCATGCAGCAGCTTCAATTATTTCTGATCTCCCATATGGAATAAATCTACATATTATTATTTTCATTAAATCTGCTCATTATGACTTTTATTAATTCTGAAACTCTCGTATCAGATATGGTTGGTCAAAATGAATGGTAGAAATAAAGTGTTTAATTTTATTTTGCTTTTAAAATTCAAACATCCAATTTGTTGATCTTTGTTTTTAATATATTACTTTAATTAAAAAAATATTATTCTAAGAGAATACAAAAATATTTGAAAGAAAATAAAAAGTGTAACAGAAATGTGTTTTTTTTTATTTAAATACTACATGATGATGCTAAACACAACGAGATTTAGTATCTGGGGATACAAGAAACGATGCTGTAAAAACAGCAAAATGAATAACAAACATAACTGGTATAATGTTACAAATGACCTCATACAAAACATATGTCAGCTGTAGTTTATTAGTGCTGGCAGAATTCAATTAGCAGACCTCCATCTTGGCCCCCCTAATTTAAACCACACAGGGTCAGACCGGGGCGCGCTCTGTTTGTCTCCTGCTGAACTACGTCTTCTGACTGCGTTGCCATCATGTTTCTTGCCACCAAGCCGCCCCAAACCCCCACTACCAGTTTGTAACCTTTGTCCTCCAACACTGGAGCTGGCCAACATCTGGCTGAAGGCATCAGTTCTACCGCTGACTGTGAACTGAAGGAAAGGAGTAGAGCTGGTGGGTGGTGGTGTTGGTCCATATAATTCATACCTCAGCAGAAAAAAAACATTGGCTTTGAAGCTGGCATTCAAAGAGCTGGCGCTGTTTGCCCGTGACGGGTGGCGGCTACTCAGAGAGGGTCAGGAACTGTTGACATATCCCAAAAATGTATGGGAAGAACAGCAACTTTTACACCATATTTATTTTTATACAAGCTCTGCCTTCTGCTTCCTACTCTTGCACTTTTTGACTGACTAAAATCTCACAAAGGGTATCGTGGTTTAATGCAAAAGCTATATCCTCCACATTTAAGTCATCGTCACGTTTGCATTGAGGAAATATTTGCATAGATTCTGATGCTTATTTACACAGGAAATGGAAAAAAGGAAGAAGTGCAACACCAAGGATTTTTTGTGCAAAAATACAACGGTACATGTAATGCATTTCCAGTAAGAGTTAGTCTGTTTTAAAAGTAAAGTGGTATAAAATGAAGAGGCATTATACAAGATTAACTATTTTAGAATTATTTCTTCATCGTCTGACTGTATCTGATTGATCAGGCTTCACATGTTCTGAGTTGCTGTGTAAAAATCCACCAACTTCTATTTAAATAACCAAAAGTAATATTGATTAAAAAGTTAACAGAAACAGAACTTGCACTGAATACTATGACACTAACATGACTGAAAGCTGTTTTAGACAGCATGAGTCTCATTTGGAACAAAAAACTCTATAGAGTAACCATAACCATTAGCAACAGTGATTAACTAATCTCAATTTATGGCAAAAGAAAAGGCTCAGAAAGTCATCTACCAGAGATATGATATTAGAAGTTCTTATTTTTAACAAAATAAAACACCAGCAATCCTAAACTATGCTTTGTAAACTTTCTGAACTCCAGCATTGTTTAGCCCCAGTCTGGCTTGTGGTTAGCTTTACCTGCCTTTTCCCAACTGACCTGGATTTATATTTAATCAAGATGCTAAGTGAGTCATCAACTGATTGTAACTTTAACCTTAAACCTTAAAGAACTGTTTCACAATTTTTTGGTTCACTGCTACATCATACAGAAAGACAAGCTGAACAGATCTGCTGTGAAGCATGAACAAAATAAGTCTGATTAAAAAAGAGAATTTGGTGTCATGCTGGGTATTTTTTTAGCATGAATAAATCTATTCAGAATTCAGAAGTGACAAATTATTTATCTCTTGATGTTAAAAGTAATGTTTAGCTATGAAGCCTCTTCCATAATTATCAAAGTGTGTCACAAAGAAAATAAAATGACAGCACTATAAAATACATAAAGTAACAAACATTGAAAACAACTAAAACAGCAGAAAATCATTTTTTCTCTAACAGCTTTTCTGGAGAAAAGAGATGTCAGAATGCTGAAAGAAACTCTGTGCATGTGCAAACAAACCTCACACTGATAGAGCTTCTATCTGCTGAAACAAAGGCTCCTCCTGCAGAAGCTTTTCAGAAACTCGAGCTGATATATGAATTAAAACAAAAATATGTTGATAGCTTCTTTATGACATGAGACATTTCTTGATGGATGAGTATTTGGTCCATTAACTGCCTCCGGAGTTGTAGTGCAGGTAAGCTGCTGTCGAGCGTTGTTAGGCTGTGCACAGCAACTAAAATATTTTGATAGGGCAGCACTTGCTTTTGTCAGCACTGTGGAGACTGTGGCTACTGAATGACAAACACAGGAACACGGTCAGCTGTTTTCCCCTTTGTACCTCCACTTCTCAAACAATCACAAAACAGGAGCATTTGTTCGGCATTTGGATCGACTTAAGGAGATCTTTCTGTTAAAAGAGCAGAATGTTTAAAAATATAACCAAAGAATAAGAGCAGGAGAAATGCTTTAAAATGTTCAATAGTATTTATTGTTTAAAAAACTAAATCCACACATTTATTGCCTTTTGGAAGATGATACTAAGATCATAGACAGATGTATAAAGTCAAATGCAAACAATTAGGATGTCAGGTTTGCCCTTTTAAACTTTAGAAATGTAGCTTTATGTGTTTCTGACTGCTGAAGTGAAACTGAACAATATGGTAAAACCTTCTCAAGGTCTTCAGAAAGAAAATTCAGTCTAGCATTTTTAGTGTGTCATGACTTTTTTCCAATCTAGAAAATGTATTTTTGTTGATATACTTAATGATCAATATTAAATGGAACAAATCACTTTCTTGACCGCTGGAGAAAGACACCAACCCCCTCACAACCCTGCAAGGATTAGCATGTTCAGATAATAGAAGGATGGATGGAAATCACATTGTTCTGGAGAAATAAAACATGAGATTAGACACAGATATTCAAGAATTTCTTAATGAAGAACTGAATATTTGATTAAGTTTCCGTATTTTTTCACTCTTGATTGATTACTTCATAAATAATGAAGAACATCCGCAAAAAATGAATCAACATATTGTTCAAAAAGATGCTTTGTTTGATTACAGGAACAGTCTACAGAGGTTCTTCAGGACGTTATTATTTAGATTATATGCCAGATGTCTCATGGATAGATGGACAGAAACGTTTTCTGCAGTAATGAGTTGATCTTGTCTGATGTGGTGATGAAAACACTGATCCAGTAATCAGACTTCCCGATTAACCGACGGGGCGTTTCTGATCCTCACCTGTGTTCATAAGATCGTAACCTCGGGAACGAACAGCTGGAATGAGCTTCCTCTGTCGGGTGGCCAAGCTCCGGCCTGGAGATAAGGGGAGGATTGTTGTCATCCAGAGGGAGCCGCTCCCCCTCTGCTTCATCTGGGTTTTCCTCCTGGACCTGTAATCCCCTCACCCTGACCTCTGATACATGGAAGACGACACATGAAGGGATAGATGGGTGAATAGAAACCCATCTAATGGAGAGAGAGAGAGAGAGAAATCAACAGTTTAGCAAAGAATAACCAAAAAAAACAACTGGAGGTTATTCATATATATTATATATTGCAAATTTTGGTGATTTGTTGATAGAATAAAATGTATTGTATCAGAGGAAGAGTTGTGGGCTTCACTGCTGAAACATAAATGTTCTAATCTGTATTCAATCAGCCAGCTTTGCCTTCATCAAATCTTAACTTCAACTTATTAAAAATTAAAGACTCCCACCAGCTTGGCATACAAACACAACAACCAACAGTGCATGCTTACGTGTAAATTTTTTATTTAATAAAAATCAAAAGCAGGGCATGTATTTTTATCTTCAGTTTGTTACAGTCCTCCGAAATGAAATCCAAATTGGTTGAGTGGTTGTGGGTAGAAATTCTTATTTTGCATGTTTTCCACTTTTTTCTACATGAGTGAAGCACTTTGATGCAGTGGAAACTGCTCTGCCAAAAGCAAGTGGAAATCCTCATTCCGTAGAGGAGAAAGAAATAGATGAGGGAGTTTTTTACAACATGTTTGAGGTCACAAGTTCAAATTCTTACAACAGCCAATCCGTCCATAAACAGTCATGAAGTATCTCAGAGCCCGGCTTAAAGTCCTCCCCGGGAGTCCCTCTGGATAAGACTGTCAGCCAAACACCTCAGATGTAAAATTCTGTGTCTTGTTAGCCGACAGCTTAACGATGGCATTTGTCTCCACCAGCTCCTCAGCTGTGCATCCCATATTTACAGTCGCTCTCTGCTCCTTTTTTTCCCTTCTCCTGCACGTAAACACTCTGCTGCAGCAGCTGCAGGAGCGGGTTGTCATGAATGGTGCTTTCCATCTGCGTCTCCCTTGACGAGGAAGGGACCAAGTAAGCAGGAGTGAAAGCGTGAAAGCATAATGGCCTTCAGTGGTACCATATGCTTTCCATATTCACATGTAGTATCAACACCATGCTGTTTTAATTTCAAACAGCCTATTATGTAACAACAGCATGAAAAAGATGATCCATGAAGCAACCCCTGACTCCTCTCATGTCTTAAACGAAGAAGACTGTTTCACATTCCACTTACTGTAGGAGCACTGAGCAGCCAGCGCAGGGGAAAGATGGTTTAAGCTCCATGTTTACATAGTTTGTCTTGAAGAGAAATGCAGACTTTTAGATGTATACCTTATATGTGCTTATGTGGTGTTTGTTCTAACTTATGTAATTTGTCAAGCACTGTGACATAACTTTAATTTTCAAAATGAAGATGAAATCCGTTGCCAAATGTGTGCAGCACATCATTTATAAAAGCTTGAACATTACACCCACATGTCACTGTGGAACATTTCATTCTGTTTCATCCCTGATCGTATGAAAGAGAGAATGAAATTACCTACTGCACGGGAATATCAAGAGAAATTCCTGCTTCTGATCCTGTTTTGTGGAAAGGTAAATGCATTCAAGGCGTTCTGAACTTTAGAATCAGGACAGTAGCCTTGTTATATAAACAGCCTAAATAACAGCTTCCCCACAGCTCGACATGTGTCTTAGAGAAATGCTACCATATGTCAAAGTGGTGCCTATGATTAAAAGTGATTGTATGAATTACTGGTTTGTTGTTTTTAAAAAAAGACACCTGTGCAGTTATGACATCATAAACTAGTTGTGTCCAGTTCCAGTCCTCAGAGTCTCGTGTTTTGTATTTTATAGACGTGTCTCTGCTCCAACACACCTGATGAAAATATCAGATTATATCTGCTCACCATGTCATCAGGGTCTGCAGAGGCTTTGTAATGAACCGGGTGTTATTTGATTTAGGTGTTTTGAACCAGGGAAACGTCTAAAACATGTGGAGGAAAGGCCCTTAGGAAGCAGAATAAGACACCACTTATATAAACTCAACCTGCATCTATCTATTCACAGGCTGCAGCATCCAAGTGGTGCAAACAATGGTGAGTAACAAGAAAAAATAATTTACCAGAAATGTACAGTGTTAGAAGTGTTAGCTTTAACTAAAACATAGATGTAAACTGCAACAAAAGACAAAAGAACCAGATTTTAAAGTATTTGGTCTTGTTAAAGTTTTCTTTGAGACACATTGAAGTATACTAAGGGAGAGACAAGCAGTACAGTGAGGAAGAAGCAGAATATGTCTATATTAATCCTTGGGGAAGATTTGGGACCAAATATTAAAGATAAGTTTAGTTAAGAATAGATTTTACCAATAACAAGCAACAGGATGTGAAGTTGTGGAATAGATGGCAGCATTAGCATGGCCACCAATAACTGGCTGCATTCTGTGTCCCTGTCTCATCTACTGGCATCAGGCTCCGTGTGCAGGAGACTTTGTCTTCCAGCGAAGCCAGTGTCATGTGACCAAGGTCACCAAAATATCATGCAGGTTGAGAGTTTGATTATTTCTAAGTCATATCAGTAAGTGACGTGACTTACTTCCTCTCACACTTCCTGTGAACCTTGCCTGTGGATGTTTATTGGGACTTATGAATTTCCATTATGTGAACACAGCTGCCAGAAGAGAGTTGCTGCGGTTTGACACCTATGATGGCTGATAAGACCTGACTCACAGTTAATGTTGCAGCTAAGCCCAGAGGTGTTAGATACCAGTGAGTTCAAGAATCTGTCAAGTTCAGACATTTACCACAATACTGGCATTTCTGTGAAAAAGTGAATGTTTAGTGCAGTATTATGGTTTATTTTCACTAGTAGTGAGGCACAAATCCTCCCATAAAGCTCCCTGAAGTAAACACATTCACTGACGGTACTTGTAAAATGTTTTATTTGTAGCCTTGCCACAGCATATACCATGAACATGACTGTTCAGAGAATTGTACGTGCATGAAGTTCAAGTCAACAGTGTGTAACAGAACATTTTGCAGATGTTTACATGTTTTTCTGTTTAAGTTATTGGAGGGGCGGATTACAAATACCAAAAGTCATGCATGAGGGAGTAATCACTGGGGTTCTCTGGGCCAAACAGGGCGGGGAAGTGATGTGTGGTATGCATGAGTGTGATTGGAGATGAGACAAAAGATGCCATATCTCTGTACTGTTTTAACTTGCCCGAGACGGATTACGTGTTATAACTCACAAACAACTTAATCTGACACATGTGGTGTCTTAAAGAAACTTTCCACTGAGTTTTTGCTGATGTTTTTTGGGAAGTGCTTAAGGAGAGCTACAGGCCAGTGTGTGTGTGTTTGTGAAAATGTAGAAATGAGAAAGTGAGGGTTCTGTGAAGGCTGCAGACTCAGAGCAGTTCAGATTATGTTCTGTTATCATGGAATACCTTGGCTGAGAAACAATGAATGGAAGAGAGCCACACTTTGCTCTGACGAAATGTCCTGAATCTCTCTTAAGACTGAAAATTTAGTTTTGACTTGTCTTGGTTTATGGAATAAATCTATTTAAGAACATTTATTCAGAATAAATTGTACGAGTACCAATACCACTATTTTATTTTTATAGCTGAAATGTGGTGGCATTGTGGTATATACTTAGCACATTGCATATTTATTGCCTTCCTAAGTAAAGAAAATGTCATAAATGTATCTTAATCATAAACTCAGTTTGCTAAACACAAAAACGCATTTAATTTTAAATGAGAACATTTATTCAGTCAGTAAAAAGAAAATCCTTCTTCAAAATGTAGAATTTTTACATGTACTTATGGCAAAAACAACCTAATGTTTGTTTTTATTATTATTAAATCTTGTCATTTTTAAGAGTTTGCAATATCATCAAAAATCCTCCACCATACCTTACCTTGGACATGAGTTTTTTCATCCTCTGTTGCTGGCTCCACAGCTCAGTCTCAGCCTGATTTGACCAAAGCTTACAGCTTTAACTCCTGTGCTGTTTAGAAAACTTTACATGTTTACGGCTGTGGGACAGAAAGGACTGTTCATTAAAATGTCTCCAAAAAAACAAATTGGCAAGTAGATAGCATCAAATAGTTATCATAGAAACTCAATGAGTCTCTCTTTGGATCAGATCTTTAACAAGAAGTTTGTTTTTACTTCCCTTTAAAAGTTACGGTAAATAGTACTGATCCAGGATTTTCGCCACGGTTCCAGTAAACAAGATATTTCCTGAATAACAATCACACTTTCTGTCTCAAGAGAACAAGATAAGATGGTAGATTTGAGCTAAAGTCATTTGATATTATTTTTAAATCCATTCTTTTCATATTTCAGTTTTCAAAACAAGCTTGTCTTTTCACATGTGAACAATAAGACGTGATGTTTGTTAGTCATATTAAAATTTAAAAACTCCAATGATCACAAACACAGCTGATTTTAAAAGCACTAAAAGGTAGCGTGGACTACAGACCTGTTTGCTCAGCAGTGACTTAACATTTCCAGGCTTGCAGGAGCTCAGGTAATGAACATGCTCCTTATCCATCAAATAGTCAAATTACAGGACTAATGACCCTGGCCCACGCTGTAATAATCCTTCATGCTTTGCTGCTGGATATTCCTTTTGAAGATTAGTTACCGGTCAGCTCCAGGTCATTACAGATCAATTCAATCGTTTTTGTTTTTGACTTTTATCAGAGTTGACCTCCTATTATAGTTAACCTCACTCCCTCTTGTTGAACTCTGCCTACCTGACCTTTTGTGCTCTCCTTTGAGTAACTGAGGCTGAAAGACAGGTAAACTACAGCAGGCTTTTCTCTAAGTTCTTAAGTTTTATGATACATTTCACAACTCAAGTTGTGAAATATATCCTGACATGGGTAATGGTGTGCAAACGGGTAATAGCGTGGCATTGCAATTGAACATGCTAATTTGCTCTTATGAAAAGGTTTACTGTGTAATTTTATCCTCATCAAACTGACAAAACCGGACAAATATAGACAGAGAAATGTGTTTAATGAATGTCATTAAAAAGTAAAAAGTACATTGCCAGTATGTTGTAATTTTAGGGATCATATAGTTCTCCTGTGCTGCTCTAACTACATTGTTTCTTTTATTAAGAGAGATGCAGAAGTGTCAGAGATCCACAACAAATCAACAGAAAAAATAAGAAGTTGGTATCCATTTGTTGTGCTGTGCTTGCATTCAAAGATGCACAAGCAACAGTAAAATATTAAAGGGGCATTATCCTATAAAATCAACATTTTAAGCTTCAATCACATTACAGTGTTATCCTCTCATCAGAAACATGTCTGCAGTGATGCCTTGATTTTCTCCATGGCAACCATTCAGCTCTGCAAAACGCCTGGCTTTACATAGCTCCGCCTTCAAGGAAGAAGCTCCTCCTCAGAGCAGCAGTGTTCAAGTTTCTGAGCTTCCTGTGAACCTTCTGCTCAGCTCCTTCAGACTAGCCAGCAGCAATTAACAACCACCTGGTGGAACTGCACATCTGCTGAGCTCAATATACATGATACCTCTCTATTAACCCTTAATGTTGGTAAAGGGTTAATAGAGAGCCATGTTGTGATGACTTCCTGAAGGCAGATTGTCAAAAAGAGCAAGAGTGTCTTAAAGAGACAGAAGACCAATTTCAACGGGTTAAATTACAAAGTCAAATTTCTTTAAAGTCATATTTGATATACACAACATTTTTATAACTGAAAGGTAACATATTTATTTAATTGTGCTATAAAATGGCACTATGTGCCTAGAAAATACATATTACTGCCCCTTTAAAGAAATTTGAATCTGTAATCATTTTGTATCAAAACAGCTGAAACACAAGTCAGGAAACTTGGGAGGCTTACTGGCCTGAGGACTCTGATCACTATTTCATGTAGTGTGGTAATGAGGTAGAGTGACAGTTCACACAGCTTAAATGAGCTGCAAATGACTCAGAACGGGCTGTGAGTCAGGGAGATGGGAGAGTAGCTCACAAACGGAGTGACACCTGAGACGGAGCACATCTGGTTTCAGGAGTGGACGTTCTCCCCAGGCCACATGTGCTTTTGGTTGGGGCTGCATGCTGCAGGGTCAACCCATGCCTGCAAGAAGAGCCCTTCCCACCTCCCCAGTCCACATGTGGAATCCTGCTGGACGCCTCCTCAGCAGGCTCAACTTGACCCACTTTTAGCTCTCATGGTTGTTTGCCCCCCTTATTCTTTTCGGCTCATTAACTGCCTTGGCTGCCTTTACGAAGCTGTCATGTCAAGCAGAAGCAACATCCTATATTGTTTCAGGTTTAACCCAGAGCCCCAGCATGGAGCAGTGAAACGACACCTGGAACCATGTGAAGTTTTTCAAAGAACTTTTCCCTTTACTATCACTGCATTCACATTGAAAACAAGCAGAGCTAATCTTTAAGTAAGTGACTTATGTGTTAGATAAATACATTTTATGACGAGAATGTTGGACTCTTCTTTTTTATGCAGGCATGCACACTTTTGCTGTGTTGCGGATGTTTTTATGTGTCGTAAACTCGGACTTTTAGCATTCAAACAGAAAGTGAAGAATAATGCATAATACATTTAAATAATACATGAACAAGCAATATTTGGTTGTAAGAATAATAATTCTCTCTTTAAAAGGTTGAAATATTTTGACCCTCTAACAGTTTCATTGATGCCAAAAGGATCCATTGCTGGTAAAAACTTTTCAACCACTGCCCATTTGATTTTCTTTTTTCCATTTTCTTGCATTTCTGTCACAGCTAAATATTTCAAATTGTCCAACAAATTTAGCATAAGTTTCGTACAAAAGAAAATGCATAGCAATTGTTTTTAAAATGTTGATGATTTTCTCTTTCACACTGTTAGCATTAGAGCAGATTCAGCAGAACATGCATCTTTAAAGTTCATCCAGACATGTCAGAGTTCAACAAGATGTTGTTGGCGGAAAGACGGGAAAGCAGCTGTCTCTCTCTTATTGATGAGTCTTGAACTATGACCTTAACAATGTGCAGCTGAGATTTTTTTATTGTTTTAACCTATTTCTATTTCTATTTCTATATTTTATTTGTTTTATTCTAGAGGTCAGCAAGTTGTCATGCTAAGGTGTGGCAAGTGAAACTGAACTTAAACAATTAGCCATAATTAATAAGAGGTGCAATTATGTTTTCATGTAGAACCAGGCTAGTTTGGATGGCTTTCCCCCTAATTAATGAAATCATCATTTGAAAGCAGACTTTTATATTTACTCAATTTAGTCTAAAAATATTGGGCAAATTTAAGTGAGACCAAAGAGCCGGGAAATCTCTTGGGCTCTATTACAATTTTTGTGGCACTGTTAACAAATGTAATTGTGCAAACATTAAAGGAGTGATTGATTTAAAGGCTGTGCACTGAGCTAAGTGGAGGTGAAAAGAGTAGACATCCCAGTTTAAAAACATAATGTGAACATTTATTTCACCACTGCTCAGTGTTTTGACAGATTAGAGTTACGTCCGCAGTCTTTGTGCCAGATGTGCGGTTGGCCACTGTCTTTCAGAATCCTGTGAGTTTTGAGCTTTAGTTATTGCTCTAATGTTTTGGCTTTATTTTTAATTTATGATCTTTACTTTTCTTGTTGAACTCGGATGATATTTTAATGCATTTTGTGGTTTTGAACAGATCAACACTACCAGCTCAACAGATATTCATTCTTAAAAACTGTATCTAAGTTTCTCTCTGGTGCTTTTCAGTTACACCTCAAAATTAAACCCAGCTAAACTATAATTTAGTAATATTTGTAGACCAGAGATTGGTATCGAAAAAATGTGGATTACATTGAACTTGAATAGAACACACAAGAGAAAATGAGTGGAATAATGAGTGGACTTTGTGTAAAACTCTGTGAACAAAGTCAGGGCAGGTTACCAAATATATGATTTAAAAATAAAAAAAAGTACCAGAACTTGACAATTTGTCAGGGTTTACATTTGTGTTTGAAAGAGCCAGACAAACATCAAATCCACAGGCTGCCTAAACCAAAAGTTATGCAAAGATATCCCACATTTATTGTGTCAATTTACACAATATTGAAAATTCATGCAAACCTAAATTATGACCCATCCATTTTCTTTGCACCTAGTGGGGTTGGGAGGGGTGCTGGTGCCTATCTCCAGCCGGGTGAGAGGTGGGGTACACCCTGGACAGGTTGCCAGTCTGTTGCACACTCACACCTAGGGGCAATTTGGAGAGGCCAATTAACCTGACTCATGTTTTTTGACTATGGGAGAAACTGGAATACCTGGAGAGGACCCACACATGCACAGGGAGAACATGCAAACTCCATGCAGAGGGACTGGGGCCAGGAATCAAACCCAGAGCCTTCTTGCTGCAAGGCAACAGCTCTACCAACTGCACCACTGTGCAGCCCCAAATTATGACCCATTTTAAAGATTTTTTTTTTTCAGGTGAAGATTTAAGAATCTGCTGTAGATTTTGTTGGTCTATGATTGATTTTCTATGCCCATGATAGTATTCTGTTTGCTAAGCAGACTGCATGTTTAGTTGTGGTCTTCCAGTCACCTAATCACTCCTCTTAGTCTCTTCTGTTTTAATTTGCCTCTGTTCCTTGAAATGTCTTGTATTTAGGGAGAACTGTTGGCTTTAAAGGTTTTGTTGGGTTTTGGATGTTTAAAATAATAATATTGCTGACAGATGAAGTTTGTTTTAGGTGGTGGTGGAATGGTCTCTGAAACAAACTGCTTTATTATTGTATGAGACAATTTATAATCTGGAATTATTATGATACTTGAATATTTCATGTTGTCAAACTTTCTGTCTCCAATAATATAAAAGATAGAGCTTCTAAAATATTTGTTTTGTATATATTTGCCTAAAGGGCTAGTTCAGATTTTTTTTAAGTGGATTGTTGTTGACCAACATCATCTTACTTGGAGAATCTGGCTCTGAGCATATTTACTTTGATCAGACATAGATTAGTTTTCCAGATATCGACTAGTCAGAGCATCGCCAAAACAAAAGTAGCTTTCCCCTTACACTTCTCACTGCTGGTTTTCCTCTGATGAGTAAACAAATTGAACAAGAGGTGAAAAGTGTTTTTCTGGGAAGAAACAAAACTGATGCTGAGAGAAAAGCAGGCGTCTCTTGACAGCTCCTAAGATCTATGACCATTTTATCTCCTAAGCTGAGCTTCAACAAGACTGTGGCCGTTTCTCTAAACTTGTCACTGATTAACATTCAGATAATAAATGACTCCTAAAGAGGAATAGCACAAAAAAAATGCAGCATCTAAATAACATTTTCTATTAATGCTGGTGACAAAAGTCAATTACTTAAAATCATTTACAAGACCTAGAAATTAGTCTGCACCCTTTTTATCGTGTTGAGCTGAAGTGGAGTTTCTGTACATTATCAATATTTTAGTCCCCTTTTATTTTAATAAATTAATATAAGTGATGCAGGCATTTTGCTCTCACAATATCAGTGATGTTTAGGACACAGTGGAAACCCAGAAGTAAATCAAATGATGACTTTTTAGAGATGATTTAATGAATCCCTAAAATGTTTTTATATGGTTTTCGGACACTTTGATCATTGTTATTAACTTATATTTTGTATTTATTTATTTTTTAGTTACAGATTGAGTTGGGATAGCGGTTACAGGACAAACTCTGACCACCATCACCCCCATCTTTAGATAGGAAATGAATTAACCAAAAGAGTGTTATTTGCACAGATATTCAGTTTGTTCCTGGCTATAGTTCACCTCCAGTGATAAATGTCTGAGAGGTTGGATACAATCTGGACTGGGAGACCATCCCTCATAGTAGAAACGAAACAGAACAATCATTCAGCCAACTGCGAATCGGAGCAGTGCCAAGTAGAAATCTGCCATGTTGAAACAAGTTCAATCTGAACAATGTAATTGTGGTTCATTTGAGCATTATTTTCAAAACCAATAAACCTTCATCGTACTTGAATTCGGTTAGCAGTTTATGGTTGCTTACAACAAAGGCTGTGTTAACCTTTTTTTTTCCATATGAAAAAAAAAAAACTATTGCAAAATTAAACTTTTGGCTGTTCAAAGTAAGAATCTGATGGAAAAATAAGGCAGAGTGAGAAGTAATAAATGGAGGTCACTGTAACTTCTGTTATATTTTTTTTTTAATTTAACACTGCTTTACTTTTGCAACAGATAATGGGGATGTGATAATCTAACCTGGACAGGCTCATAAAATCCTATTTGCAAGATTAAATATAATATTTTGAAGTTGTAAATTGCTGCTGTAGTTTTTGTTGTCTTGACTTTTCTATTATTAATATGCATATAATAAGTGAGCAATGAGATGTATAGATACTAATGTTTCCTAGTAAATACATTCATTAGAAAAATCAATTTTTCTAATGCAGACATACTAAAGAATACATGTAGATTAGATTTATCAATTTATGCACATGTGATTTTTAAGCCTCTAAAGTCTTTTTTTTCTTTTTTTTTAACTAACAGCCTCCTGTCGCTGACAGCTGTGCTCTGCATGTTCACACACTGACTTCTTCTGCTGGCAGACAGAGAGGTCACTGAAATCCCACTGCATTACATCACTGAACCACACAAACAGTAGTAAGATCATGTTTACTCATCCTGCTACTCAGTGTAGGCTTAAAACGTAAAAAAAAAAAGCCAAATAAATAAAACAGTGACTGACTTTCTTTTGGCAGAGAGCGTCGGTGTTGCTGTTCAGCAGACAGTTTGGATTGTGATTTGAAGGTTTGCTGCCTCCCCCTCAACAGAACCTGTCAATAACCTTCCACTGCGCTTCATTCCAGCAGTTATCTAACATGGCCTTCGCACTTTCCCTTGACGGATTCCCTTCAGCAATTGGAAGCATTAGACTTCTCCCCAAGATAAACCCTGGAGGGGTTGATGGAGTCCGGTGATGCAGACTTACCCTGAATGCAGAGCGAATCATTTGTAGCTTTTGCACATTGTGAACCAGAATCTGTATTTTATGCTCACACCGTCACAAGACCATATTCAAACTTGTATCTTCTGTCTTTGCTTCTTCATCCTGTGAACTCAATAATATAAATAGTTTTAAATGCCCTGACATTTCCAAGTAGTCAAAAACCGAATCAAAGTGCCGATGAAGGTAAATTAAGGTCAGCCCTGTTTGAAGGTTAGGTTTTCTTACAACAAATTACACAGAAACATTGAAAGTGAGTGGTTTTATTTACAACTGAAGCGATTAAGCTGTCTGTTTGCAGCTTTGTTTAACCCATTACTGTCGCATCTAAAAATGGTTTTTATAAAGTTCAATACTAAGAAATGAAAAGTCAAGTCCTGTCATGATTGCTGAAGTTTGTGCATAATTGCTGATGCCCTTCATGACATTGATTACATGTGTTTTAGGATGAAGGATGTAAACGGTGCAGTCTTGACTGTGTTGGTACTGATTTACTTTGAATTATGATTTTTTTTTAAGTTTCTCATGTTTTATTTCCTTTTCTCCATCCTTGATGACACGCTGATCTTTTCGGTTTGAATGCTCTGTGTGATTCATCAGGCACTTTAAACATTCATGTCCACATTTACTTCAGATCAGGTCAAAGTTCAGTGATCTGTAGTTTTCAGTGTTTTGCTGGTCACTCTGACTTTGTATTAGGATCATTTTAGATGTTGTATATTTTTTGGTTTTTGCTGCTTATTGGTCTCATTTTGTTCTTAAGTCTCTCAATCACCTCCCCAGCAGTTGAAAGCCAGTCATTACCTCCCTGTCAGATCTTTCCATTATTTATTTCTCTCATCCCAGTTTTTTTGTGCTCCTGTCACCACTGCTTTTGTTGGTTCCTGTCAGATGCACTTCATAATTCGGTGTGATATGTTATGTCATGAGTACAAATTTACATCAAACATACATAATATTATTTACATAAAGCTCCACATAATCAACTAAAGAAATGCAAAGTAAGTAGCATGAAGAAAAACAGATAACAGGCAGCTACAGAGGGTGTGTAGTCCTCACTGATTTTCCAAAGAACAAAACTCCAAAATGTTTTGATGGTGCAAAGAATAAATATTAGTAAAATATCCTTGCAATTTCTTTATACATATATTTTTTATATACATATTTTAATTGTGCATCTGATGCAGAAAATAAGGACAAATGTTAAATTTTTATCTGGGTCTGGATAAAAGAAGAACCATCTTACGTCCCTCTGGGTGAAGTTGCACAGCAGCACCTGGATGCTCCACCAGTGACACACAGTGTGATCGTATTTTACTTTGCTTCAAGTACAAGGAAACAATGGCTTGTTTCAGGAAGGTAGAGGCATGCAAAAGTATTTTCTTATAGAATAAACTAAGTTTCCTGCAGTAGGTCATGAGATGGGTAACCATTTGAATGAAAGTCTCTTTTATTCCCGGCCCGTCTGTAACCTTCTCCTCCTTCCCCAGCGCTCTGTGGGAGCGCGTCACTCCTGAGCCCTCCACCACGGCCGGGCTCCAACTGCTATTTGGCTGTGGAGCGTTTTTTGGAGCTCATATGCATTTGTAGGAGGGGGAGAAGGCATGGCAGGGGAGATTCCTCAACACTCCAGGGGGGTCTCTGTGTTCGAGAAGAAAAAGTGAGTAAGGTGGGGGGATTTTTACTTGGCTGCTGGTTGCATTTGGCAAATGTGCTTGAAGTGGAAAGAAATGGCTGAACAACCACATTTGTGAATGTTGTAATTGTTTCTGATACACAACATGGCTTGGGGATTTTAGGAGAGCAGAAATGGGTGGAGGGGAGGGGGCTTCTTGGCAGCTTGAAGAGGGGCAAAGGTCATCACAGGCTTTTATTCCTTCTTTTCTTCCTCTGTCTTTCTTATCTCTTTTCCTGGCAGAACTGGGTTGTTAACTGGATCACAGACTGGAGGGGTAAGAATGTATTCCTTCAGGATGGCGCAGGCCATTTCTTCTTCTGCAGGCTCTGCTTGAAATTGTACAGGCCCTTGTATGGAGAGTGGTGGGGGGCTGAGGGGAGGAGGGGTACAAAGGCTTTACAGTCTGACTGCCTCTCTAACAAAAGGATGTAATGTGGTCAGGGGGTTTAAGGCGTGGATGAAATGCTTGTGTCATGTGTCAGATATTTTTCCAAGATAGAAAATGGAAATCATGCCTAGTATATTTTTGACATTGACTGGCTATGTGGTTATACAGTCTCTTGGACAAGGATTCTTTTTAATAGAAATATTCTACACTTTTACATTTAATAGTCACAATCTTCACTTTATTTTTGTGGGATTTTATCTTAGATTGAAGGAAAAATGATGTAGGAAACACAGTCAACATGCAGAAGATGCTCTGCTCAGCATTAAGTATCACCTGAAAATTAAAGTAAAAATTAAACTTGATTTGGCAAAACTTGAAGCTGATTGGATTTCAGCATTGCCAGACTTAAACTTAATCTAGTTTGCAAAGAACATTTTTTAATATTTTCAGTCTCAAAATGTTCAGAGCTTGTAGAAACAAACAGGAGACCCGTGATGCAAGCAAAAGTTAATTCTACAAACTATTGACCCAGAAAGGGCTGAAAACAAATCACATCACATAAAATACCCAATAAAATTCATCAAAGCTTTTAGTCATAATGTAACAAGATGTAAAAAAGGTTGAATACTTTTGCAAGGTACTCTAAGACATAAAATCAAAACATTTGGTGTCATGTAAGCAGGTTTCTGGTCACTAATATTAACAGAGTAATTGCAGCTTCTTTACATGTATGAGCAAATTAAACAAGATTTTCATTCTACCAAATGTGGTGATTTGTCTTTTTTCTGCAGTTCACCTTAACATTAAGCATTCATATTAAATCTAAATATAACTAGTCGACCACAGGATAAAAGCTACTGTGTTTTCTGCCAGAATTAATTACAGTCACCCTGATAATACTGCTGCAAAGATCAAGAGACGTGAACATAAACCTTTTCACTGCAGCGTTGCCACCTTGCCCCTTCCTGTATTGACTCTAAAATTTTACTACTGCATTTAAAACCTTCAAATAGCTCTGTGCCAGAATTAATTGCTGGCCTCTTCTGCGTGTCGGAACAGCCAATTTCTGAGGGAAAAAGCTTTTCTTCCACCATGAGAATGTTTCACAAAATGGAACAGTTACTCTCACCATTTTTCTTCAGTTTTCTTTTGGCTGTACAACAATGCACCACAATTTTTTTTTTTTCTGATGCAACCAAAAATGCACCCCTTCCTTCCCCCCAAAAATTATTTTGGGGGTACATGTAAGAAATGAAATTTGCAATCATGTGAAAGTGTTGCGAGGTTTGAATCAAGCTGTCATGCTCTGGCAGTGAATGAAGAAAGAAGGACGGGTGACAGGGATGAAAAGAAAAAGAAGGATGTGTGAAAGGGGAGGAGGAGCAGGGCGGCTGTCTGAAGCCTGCCTGTGTCTTCCTGTAAGAATGCGCCCTCTGAACTAGATGACACATGCAGACAAAACAATCTGTATGTGTGCATCAAGATAGTTAAATGGATTCCTCTGATGCAACTGGGTTCTTGCAGCTTCTGTGTCTGTGTGACAAATGGGGAAAAAATAGATAAGTTAAAAACTTTATCTTTAGTATGTTTTAGATCTTTTATATTTGATTAGCTTAAACAACTAGTGTATTTTGTTTCGTGACGTAAAAGCTGACAAACCCTTAGAAACACCAATCAAGTTTCTAATAGTCAGCATGAGAGCCATGACACAAAGCTCATCCAGACAGAGTCCAGACATCAATCTGATGCAAACTGCTCCAGCTTTAAGGGTCGCTCCTCACATTCCCAATTCTCAGTGATATGATCTGAAAGCACACATGCCCCGTGATCTCTGCAAATGAAATTGCATGATGTGATCTGCAAGTGGGCATTTGAGGTTTGATGCTTATTGAGCAACGTGAATGTAAAAACACTAACTGAAGACATGTGGTGTGAGTAAATGAGAGCAAAAATATGACAGAAACCGTAACACACACAGACACTTTGCTGACTGTTTTCTAAAACAACAAATAGTTTGAAGCAGTAAAAGAAGTCCTTTATTCTACTTTTTTTTTCACAATTATTTTACAACTTACTGCATTCTTGCAGCAGTTGTGACTCTTGCAGTTGGTGTGCATTTTTAGGGGAGTTATTTTTGACTTGTTTTCTGCAGTTTGCTCAGTTTAAATGGTCCCATTGCTTCAGTGGATGCATTGCATGCCGGATTTGTTGCACATTGGGTCAATTCCTGCACCAGATACCTGGTCGTCTCAATGATTGTTCTGATCTAATGGAAGATGGGTGTGTATGTGATGTGCTGAGAGTGATGTTTTTTCTTTGATTTTTAGGTAAATTATAGTAACATAATGGTGTTGTTGTTTCTTTTTTTTTATTACGGAAAACTTATATATATGCACAACATTTTGTTTTAAAAGGTGAAAACTGTAAAGTTGATGAAGGGAGATGCAGATAAAGAGCTAGTAAGTCGTTAAATTAGACTGAATTGGTGCTTCCAGAATAAACCCATCACTGGATACATAGTCTAGTTAAAGGTATGGGAAAAGCTCTACACTTAAGTAGGGATTTAAAACAGTGATCATCAGCGTTCAGTTTGCTCATTCCATTCGGCCTGCGAAGCGTTAAATTATTAACGAACCAAAGCAATTTAACCGTAATGACTTTGTGTTCTCATTGTACACAATGAGGCCCGATTTAGAAACCGGAACACCTTAACAAAAAGAAGTGGCCTTTGACTAAATGTTGTTGATCATCGCTGCTTGATTACTTGTGGCTGGTACTTTACTGTGCTTATATTTTTGTTTTTTTAAATTAAAATGTAATGGTATAATCACAGTTCGGGGTATGCATTATAAAGACATAGTTCCAAAATGTTACAGAAGGTGGGCGGACTGGTTGTTCTGCAGGAGAAACTGTCAGTTCAGATCAACAGTTAGAGCCACTTACTGAAACCTAGCTGCTGTGTCATCTGCATATGCCTGTGGTTCAGCCTCTGAAGTCAGAATAATGTCCATGCTTGGAAATACAAACACAATTCCTTAATTAATTTTACAATGTGCACAACAACATACATCAGGACTTCCAGATATCGCCAAACGAATCTGGCCAAGCCAGCAGTTCCCAACGATCCCATGATAAAAATTGTATAAATTTCAAGCCAACTTTACAGATAATGTGAAAATATACTAACCACAGCTTGGCATACCTTGATAGTACCATTTTGGAACCATTTTGCCTACATAACTGCATTAATCTTTTGTGACATTGATTCTAAAAAGTATTAGAAACTTCCTTCAGACACTTTGTCTGCATTTACTTGATGCTCTCATGTAAATGCAGACTCTGCTGCGGTTCGTCTGTTCCACTTCCATGAAGTGAATCTCTGATCCCACCACATCCCAGATACTCTGGGAAATGCTGTCTGCCAATGGAGTTCAGTGTAATGTCATGTCGGAGAATCCGGGTTTATATTTTATGCCATAAATTTTGGATCTACCACACATATGTTGAAATCAACACTCATTGGATTAGGCAACTTTTTTACAATCTGTTATTGTCTAAATTTAGTGAGAAGTGTGAGTCACCAAAATGGCCAGAAACTGTTGCTTCACATCCTGTTCTTAGAAAACCAAAATCTCTGAGTTGCTGACATGTGACATTTGCATTAGCAAACAATTTAACTTTATCTGTACATAATAAAGTGTCAAATGAATTCTGTTAAATTTCTTTATACATGTTGATTCAACCTAATCAAATAAACCTCCAAAAGCACCAGGACCGCTTCGTCTGATTTGCTCCTCAAAGGAAAAACGAAAACAGCTGATCACAGAAGATTAAAAAGAAAATACATTTATCTGAAAATACATTTCCTGCTCTCTCCTCACACTGTAATAGGAACATTGTCAATGTGTCACACATCGGCCTCAAAATTCAGTTTCCTATGAAAGACCTGTCTTGTGAAAGTCCACGCAACATTCAATCATCTCTAACTCTTTTTATAGTAACTGTTGCTGCTCATATTTCACCAGAGTCCACAGAAAGTGCCTAGTAGACACACCTGAAGGTAAAGATTTCCACAAGTAAAAAAAGGAGAGAAAAGAAAAGCCTGACACTGGGGTTTTTAAAATATGACACTAATCTGATTGACTGGCTCTGTTCAGGAAGGAATCTGCCAGCTGGTGGCTGTCTGTCATAAACTGAACTTTTCCTGTCATTACTCTGAGAACTTAAGGGTACAGTTATTGTTTATTAAAAGAAATACAGCATTAAATGTTTTGGTGAACTTTAGTTTTGTACTAAAAAGACGAAAATACACAAAAGGAACACCCATACATTTTGAGTTCAAATAGTAAGAGCTTACCAAAGTCAGGGGAAAAACTGGTTATTTTGACATATTAGTCAAAACTGTCACCATGTTGTGAAAAATAATCTGTGAAGAGATTGAGCTCTTCCTTCTCCGCTCTGAGCGATTGTTGCCCTCTGGAGAAACAGTTTTCCCGACCAAAAACAACCAGTCAGAGCCAGAAGGAGGGTCTTAGCGCTGTCAATCATCGTTGTGTACTCAAGGTGCTAATATTTATCCACCATCATCGGTAGCTATGCTACTAGCCTTATCGTTCACTACAGGATGAAGAAGCTAAAGCAAACGGAGGGCTGTCAGTCAGTGAGCAGCAGTGATTGGCAGCGCTAAGACCCGCCTCCTGCCTCTGACTGGTTGTTTCTATAGCAGTGGGAGCACTGGGAGAAGGCAGAGGAGTTGATTTTCCATACGGTCATGACATAATGACTCTTAATAAATGTAAAAATAAATTACAAGTTACATACCGCAGCTTTAAGCACACACCATAATATGATGGGGAGTGTGTATTGGTGCACTGGACATGTCAGTAAAATTAAAGGAATTACTGCTACTAACAGAAGAGAAGTACAGATCAATTAGTGACTGTGTTTTCAGGTCTGGATATCGTAGGAAAACCTGAATAAAGACAGAAACCAATGTTTTGATTGCCTTTGGAAGTCGAGGCCTCTGTGCCACTAGACATCAGACAAACACTGCTAGTCTGGACAAACACTAACAGAGCCCTTTAATAAAATCTCCAAACAGAGCTTTGCAGTGAAAAAAGAGGCGAAAAAAGAGGCTTACCAACACCTCAATATTTCAGCTATGCTATGGAAACAGTGGCATATTAACCTCCGGCTCACTGAACCACCCTACTGCTCCCTCAGCCCGTCCACATGTTCAATCAATGTTGAACACATCCCGGCCGGCGCACCATTTATTACCAGACATTATAAGTAACGTTATCCCTCAGGTTTAAGCATGGTCATCGACCTTGGGGCCAGTTAATGATGGAAAAATGATATCATTTGCAGCAATGCTCCTTTGTAAGCTGACCCCAAAAGCCACACGGGGGTCTCTTCATCTTGACCACGTCGGCTATCGATTTCCACTGAGGATAATGACTTTTTATGTCCGTAATATATGAGGGGATATTTGATGTAGGCTGATCTGTTTGCTCACTGTAGCCCACTTTCATTGTCATTGTCAGGGGAGTCGTATCAGGGAAGCCATAAGCAATATATATTAGAAGAGACTCCATGGACATTGCTTCACAAGGGTTAGCCTCTCCTTTTTAAATAGGCACATCTCTGAGTCTTTCTAGTCTCTCAATATTGAGCATTTAAAGACATTCAGCCCATATGATACATAAAGTATAACACTGAAAAACTATAGATTTAAAGTTTCTTCAATTTAATTTATATTTACAGCAACAAAAAGCTTATTTTAAACCCTTTAGAATAACTTTCATTGTTCCTGTGTAACACAATAGAGTGAAAAACACTACTAAGGTTTAATAAGTAAAATAAAGAAAAGTTGCTTTCCAGTTAAACAATTTTACAAGCTAAGAAGTCAAATTGAAATATTTTAACAAAGAAAAGAATGATTTTTGGGGTGAAATATGTGCATTTTGTTTTACTTGACACAATCTCTCAGTAATGCCAAAGTTTTATTTTCAGTTTCTAAACTACATAATCAGTCTGATGTGTGCCCTCAAGCAGCCTGCTCATAAAATTGTCAGTATTTTTTTCTTAAATGTTAAACAGAAAATGTCGGCGTGTAATTTATGGCTGTAAAATATCATTTGTATAGAAAGACGTTCTGCACAAAATCTAAAACCTGTATTTTGGAAAGTAGAGATGTTTGACCATAATCTGAACTATACACACACACACACACGCACACACACACACACACACACACACACACACATGCAATAGGAAGTGCTGAAACAATGTCCTTGAAAGGGCCATTATTAGGTAAAATTGTTTTTTTTTTGAGCTTTACAAAATGCTATAATGTTTTTCCCTCATCAAAAACAAACCTGTAGTGTTGCCTTCATTCTTTCATGCATAACATGGGAAAATGTTTTGTCATAAGTGAAACGATCGCTTATTTTATTAATGAAATAATCAATAGTTAGGAATTATTGATTTAAACAAGCT
>NW_015113413.1:610784-632650 GCF_001443285.1 Poecilia latipinna | reverse complement strand
GCTCCCATGTCTTGCTGAAAAATGACTTGTTAGTTTTGTCTTATTTCAAATGTATTAACATATTTTTTCTATAAACTAGGCCAAAATGAATTGGTAATATGTTGTGTTTTTGTCATGTGTGCCTAGAAAACACACAATACATCCCCTTTTAACAGACGCAACCAGGACAGAGTTTTCAGAAACCCAAACATAACTTATCAGCACAGACACCTCATAAAAACAGGCATGTATTTCAGGCAATAAGTGATAATTTAGAGTCATTTTGCAGCCACATGACCTGGGCACCTTGTTCTCATTGAGGTTACCGTGCTTTTCTGTACACTCAAGTATTTTATAGTGAAGTGCTGGCCATAAGCAGCAATGTTGAACCTTCACCAAAGCTTGGTCTTCAACAGGAAAATAATCCTAAACACAGCAGGAAATCCACAAGAGAATGGCTGAAAAAGAAAGATTCATTGTGTCAAACCAAATTAAAATCCTTTTACCAGCAGCAATTTTACAGAATTTTACTTATATTTAGTTTTATTTGACTTTTTTAGTGTAAGTTCTTCGGCTTGATGGCTTTGTAATGCAATACTACAGTCTCTTAGTCATAAAATGAATCCAAACAGCTGTATCTGGGGATCTGTAAAAGTAACTATCAAGTTTATAAATCAAGGATGTAGCTGCAATCAAGGCCATTTAAGGCTTTGAAAGGAAGAGAAGGATTTTTAGCTGATCTGATACAGCCGAGGCGGGGGCGATGCCCTGCAGTGTCCATAGGGTTATGTGGTTGTGACCTTTGTAAAGGACAGCGAGAAGGATAAGGCTTGGATGGCTTCTGAGGGAAATTAGCTTAGGCAGCACATGGGTAATGACCCTGGATTGTGGCTCAGCACCCACACTTCACAAAGTAGGTAAAAGTAGAATAAAACAAGATAACCTGTCCCTTCCTTATTCTCTGACCTAATGGAAAAATTTTTTTGTATTCCAATTTATCTCATTCTTATTGGCATTACCCTTTTGGCTTTGTATTCCAACGAGGAGAAGGGGAGGCCAACTGAAACATGAGTCAGTAATGAGATTTTGCAGACCTTGCACCATGTAGAATTTTTGATGATCGCATTACATTTTTTGTCGATAACCAAGACAACCTATTAAATCAGAGACGTTGTACTGGATCAAGTGGTAAGATTGCATGACCTTTTTTTTTTATGTGTGCTATTAAATAGCTTTCAAATATGGAATTTTGGGAAACAGTAATCAAACTCAGCTTTTATACAGTAAATTGGAAATACTTCAGGCAATTCCAACATTCCTGTCTTGGCTGTGCCATATAGTGGAATATCTACAGTAATCTGTAAAAAGTATGCATACTGCTAAATCTTTTCCACATTTCAGCCAGACATTTCATTGTATTATATTAGAATTTAGAAATTACCTCACAATCACAAACAATCTAAAAATATTTTTTTTATATTTTTTTTTTATCAAAGATTATCACAAAAAAGTCAGAAAAGTGCCACATTTCAATTCATTGACTCTTAGGGTGCATTCAGACTGGGTAGTCCGATAGACTCGGTTCGACTGGGACTAAAATTGCAACATTTGTTACATTTTCAGAAGTTCGCATTCACACTGCACTGTGTCAAACGACTACAACTAACTGAAAACCCTGTTGCCCTCGTCGCCTGTGGTGGCGCTGGACCAAGAACTACTGAAGAAATCGACACAAAACCTCTGAAGAAGGCCAGCGCAACTTCCTTCTTCACAAAAAGTAAACAAAAACAGAGCAGTGTCAGATTTTAGCGGTTGTAGGATTTCTTCATTGATATACTTTACTGGTTTGGACATCGCCCGTTAGCCGCTAACGCCAGCGACGCTCCTGCAGGCGCCGTTACTCCGCGGTGAGTCTAAACCAGGCTGTTCCAAAGCGGGATGAGCAGGAATCTGTCACAAAATCATCGCAGCGCCTTTATTTCCTACCCGATTTCCATAGACATGGCTTAAATTAAAGTGCTGATGTTTGTAAGTTTTCTCCCTTGATATAAATCTGTAAACAGTTTGGTTTCTATCAAGATGGAAGAGAGGACTAAGCAAATTGCTCTTTTACACTGGTGAATAATTACATAATAATTGTTGCTGTTAATTTCATTAGTTTGTCAAACTGTAACAAACCATGACTCATATACTTTATATATGAAATATACCATCCTGTTTGATGATTAAATGTTCAAACAAAGAAGCAATTAGTCCCGTTTTTGTCATTTATTAAAGGTTGAAAAATTACAGCAGCTGCAGAGGGCCACAGCAGTGGGGTGTAAAACAGGTGTAAAACAACTTTAAGCCATTTATTTTCTGCTTTTCCTCGCTTTCTGTGTCGGCACGCAGACCCGTTGCCATGACAACCGACACAACATCTTCATTAACCCGCAGAGCAGAGAGTAATATATTGACCAGAATGTCCTGCACTGTAGCTAACTTCCTGCTTTTGGAAGGGCCTCAGGTTGCATTCAGACAGGTTTTCTACCGTTTTAGAGTTCACTTCAACCAGACAGAGACCGAGGTGTTTAGGCGGATCGGAGTTCGGATTTTAAGTCCGTTTTGGAATTCAAATTTGCATTCTCACCTACCCAAAGAAGCTGACTTTCTAGACAAACGGATGAGAGTCTGATTCAGGACTCTAATCCTGGCTTGGTCTGAATGCACCTTTCTTTGGTTTCATTCCCAAAACAAACATTTTAATCACCAAAATTCAGAACCCGGTGCAAAATTACTTTCTATATTGAGCTTAAATTATCTTCAAATTTCCTATAGATAATAATTAAATGGTTTCCTAAGGAAACTGGTTGCATTGGGTAGCATAGAGGTAACAGTAAAAGGGGATAAATACAAGTACATATACTTTGTTTGTATAATACATTTTAAAGCATTTTTTCTGTCCCTTACATTTAGGAATAAAGCAAAAAAATTGCATTGCCTAGCATGCAATTTTTTAATAAAATCTGCAGAATTTGGTAAACGTATCATGACAAATGTGGAAAGGATATGTTGAGCCTGTTTTTATTAAATATAGCTGATTTTTCTGCCACTTCACACCACTAATACCTCCACTACACGCCAGAAACACTTGCTCAGTCTCATCAGAGTGAGCAGGTTATATCCAGCACCTTTTTTACAGGCACATTATTGTAATAATTCTGACCTGTCATGCGTTGTTGAGTGGAGTGTTGTTCTGCTCATATTGCTCCCTGCTCCAATTTGACAAAGCCACTTAGACTCTGTGTTCACAGTCATTTCCAGGCCGCCTGAAGTGGATTTAAAGCCGCTGGAAATTAAGTGTGCCTGGTGACATCATTATGCTGCGTCTGTGTGTATGTGTTTTACTTTCCTCATAACCTGACTTTTTCTTTTTTTATTATTTCTTGTGCCCATGTGTGAAATGTTGGAAGTATATGTGTATAATTTCCCACTGGGTGTTTATGTGTGAGGCCTACAAATTTTTATAGAGCCGAGACTCTTTAGGCGTGTAAATTCAGTGGCGAACTCCATGACATCATGACGGATGAGTTAATCATATCACACATTCATTAGATGATCCACATGGGTGTTAAAGCCTGCTGGGATTACGGCTCTAAAGCTAGTTTAGTGTGTTAACATTTGGGCTGCGTTTGCTCTCCAACAGAACACATTGCTGTGTTCAAGCCAAAATAATTCCAAAGAAAACATTTCAATACAATAAAGAGAAAAAAGAGAAGAAACTGATTTTCTTTTTTTCCTGCATGGTGGTGTACAAACATACTTTTACCCGCTTCCAAATTTCTTCTGTGTTTGCTTTTATGTCACACTTAACAGTTTCAAAGTAGGAGCTTAAAATGCTTATTTCATTCAGCGAGGGAAATGTTTATCCAAACCAATTTAGTTCTCTGTGATAACGTAACTGCTCGTTAAACGGAAGAACTAGTTGTGATGACTCAAAAGTCACAAGTTTACAATACTTAGCAATGGGTTTTTATATTGTTGTGGAAGGATTTCGGTGCATACTTCATTGCATAATATTGCTCAACGTTAGAACTTCTTTGTAGGGCGTGAATGTCCTCGTTACAATCAAATGCAGAATCTCAATCTGATTTAACTCCGTACTTTGCCAATGGCACAAAAAGAAAAAAAAAAAGAACATATCTTTGATTTTATCATTTTTCTTTGGAACATTCTGGTAGCATGAAGGAATCACGGTTTCATGAATTACTAGGTCCTGGAGCAGCAAAGCAGCCAGAGATCCTCACACTAACATCAACAATGTTTGACTTTTCAACATGATTTTTTATGCCATCATTTTACTGAATGTTTTCCAAAATGTCCTGGGAATAAATACGATGAATCCAGGCTATGTTTTTCTGACACATCTAAGATGTGTCTTTGTGTTCTCTTTTAATGTAGTCGTTCTGTTTGGCTCTTTCTTGATTTAAAAAGTATTCCTGTAATAGTCAGACCTTTTGGAGGTATATGTGTGTAATTTTTTATTTTTTTTGCAAACCCATGTTTGCAAAAAATGTGGTGAATATATATTTAGCTGCGTTTCCATTGACCAAATAATTGCTCAATTTACATTTTGAAAAGAAATTCCATTTTGACAATTTTTGAAAAAAAAAAAAAAAAAAAAAAAAAGGTTTGGCTCTAGAATGAGGTTCTTCAGCCACATCAGAATTGGTTTATTTCACAAAACTGCAATGGAAACATTTTGTTTTGCATCACACAAGTCGCATGATCAACAGTCAGATGTTGGCAGTGGTACAAATTACAACGAAGAAGACCACTGTAAGAAATTGGAGGCACATAGTGCAGCATGTTTTTTAATGAGTTATCACGTAAACAAATTTAGTCATGTGATTTTAATTGCATTCATTATTTCATGGAAACACTGCAATTGCAAAACTGTGTTTTTCAACAATGTTTGCTGAATCATGTTGAGAAAAGTGAAGTATTTTGGTCTAAACACATAAAACTTTCCAAAGGAGACACTTACAATATGTACATTAACGTATAAAAATTAACTGACAGAAATATGTGCTCACGTTAAATTGTCTAGACAGACTCTTTAATTCTGTGCCGCACAGTGAAAACATTACAGAGAGCCAATCTTGCTGATGGAACATTCTATAGCTCTTACATCTCCAGTATTAAATGCAGAAAAATGCAGATAGTATATTCATAAAGCCTCGACTCCATCAGCCCAGTGGAGTGTGAGATATAAAGTGGCCTCCCATCAGTGCTGCTGACAGACTGCTGTTAGACTCCAAACATATTATTTTACGCAGTCGCCATGAGAGCAATCCAGTCTTAATTGGAAAGTGAATGTAATGCAAAGCATTATGACAGACGAAGAGCGGCGGGGTTATTCTGTGTCATCACAGACAAACTTGATGCCCCTTCAGTACTCAATGCTGAAGGTCAGAACGATTATTTAGGTTCAGTTAAGGTCAGGGGTCAAGCATGTTGTACTGATGTCTGGTTTGTATCACTGCATATTTTCCTGCTGTGTGCTACAAGGTTTGTAGATCTGGAATATAAAAATAAGGTTATGTATTCAATCTATTCAAAGAAAAAAAGTAATTTTAGTTCATGTTAATAGAAGCATTGAAACCTGTCTACTTTAGTTTTTTAGAATTTATTTTACATTTTGCAATGTTTAGGTGCTGAGCAGATTTTGTGCTGGACTTTTTTGTCGTCTGTCATTTTGACTGACGGGTTCAAAAAATTCAGTCATATTCTACTTTTACTGTTAAATTTTGAAAACGTTAATAATGGCATATTCAATTTAAATACATTTCCATGTGGTTTAATGCATGTCTAGTTTAAACAAGTGGAACAGATCCACCTTATCCCATCACATATCAAGTGGATCTCAAACTTATTTGAATTTTGAGGTGCCACAGATTTTTTTTCTTCATGTTGTTTGCAAATTTTTCATCTTCATTTGCAGGAAGTCAATTTGCTTCATAGCGCTGGAAAGCTCTTTTTCTTCATGTGTCTCTGTCTGCATTACGTTTATCAGCCTCTTCCACCTGTGCATACGTAAGGCAACATTTTACCTGCGCTGTGCAGTTTTCTCTGCTGATCCCTGTTCTTACCACCTTAGCTTGATGGTTGTCTGCTCTCAAGCTTGAAACTAAATCAGTCAAACTCAGAACGAATTGACTGTAGTTCAGCTAGTGTTTCTGTTAGCAATCCATGTCTTGGATCTGATTCACTGCTCCATCCTAATACCCACTTTAGAGAACAATACCACACTGATCCTTGGAATAATGAAGATGATGGAAGAAATCAGCATCCATGCCACATCTATTTGAATTTATAATCCCACTCGGCATGAAACTCGCCCTTGTAAGCACAGAAATATTTACTGTACTTGCCTCGATTGGGATCTTCTTTATTTCCCTCACAGTATGTGATGAAGCTACAGTTCCAGGTTGTTTCAAACCCATCAGTATTCAAACAGATTTGACACACTTCCTGCTGACCATCAAGTTTCACAAGATAGAGAATGTTCCAGCTCTTATTTCTATTGAATTTCCATTCATTGTGAAAGTTAAATCAGGCTTAGCAGAGTGAGTTCCATGTAAATTGATGGTTCCAGGAAACGTCAGCTTGAAGGGGAAACAAAAGACAGGATGTGGAAGAAGTTGTTGTGTGTTTGTTTGTTCCAGAGGATTCCCAAAGCGTGAGTCACAAGCTTGATCTGGGAGATGTACAAAGTAGAGCAGCTCCTGTATCAGAAGATCTGGATGATAAAATCTGCTTTTTCAAGTGTAAATTCTAAGGAACGTCCCAATGGGAACCAATCAGGAGTTGATAATCTTTTATGGTGGTCTGATTCTCTTTTTAGTTAAAATAAATAATTAAAATGTGGCATAACAGCTTGAAGGGCTTTTTTTATAAAGCCAGTTAAAATGCAAATATCTAACATGTCTAATGAATGTCTCCTGCTAGGTTTATGTATTTCTGGAGCACAAAAAAAAAGATTTTAGCCACTCAGCTACACTAACCATATCCAGCCAACATCTGCTGCTCAGTGAATCAGCTTCCTATCAGCGGCTGCAGTCCGAGTCACTCTGGCATCCAGGAAGAGTGTTAGCCAGAGATCCCTCCTAAGCTTAGCCAGAACTGCTGATCTCATCCAGCTATGCTTTCCCTTCCAGTAACAGTTCAGATAGCGAGCTTCAGCTTCCCCGCCTGACTGCAAAAGCAGTGTGTTTGTCTGCGTGTGCATGTGTGTGTGTTTGTTTGGATGTGTGGTTTGTCCATGTAAAAACTTGTTACCCATTATCTGTAAGTGCAAAAGTGAAGGGAAGATAAACGTCCGCAGAAGAATCAGCACAAGAGACACAGACATATATATATATATATATATATATATATATATATATAATTAAATATATAATAAATTATATATATATATATATATAATTTATTTCTTTAAAAGAAAATCACAACACATCTCATATAGTTTTGTCATGACAAAATACATAAATTAAAATAAATACAAAAACATAAAATGTAATTTTTTGACTCTGAAGAGGATATTGTGTCACATAAGCTTTAAGCTGGATGCGGGTTTGACAAAGTAATAAAGAGGTAACATATATTTCAGAGCTGATTTCAAAAATGCTGATTTTGTTGCAGCAGGAAAATTCATCACACACATTATCAGGAAATTGTTTCCCTGGAAAGATAAATAAGATGAATCCTGAATCAAAAACCATGAAAAGGACAATCAAAGAACATGCGCTCTGCATACCAACAGCCTGCATAGCTGCAACGTCCTAAATAGGAATTGTTTAGATAATTTCTGCCTTAGATATTCATCCATCCACCAGCTGCTGTGTCAGTGGGAGACAGCTTACAGCATTGAGGTGAACAGATTTGAAAAGGAGAAGTTATCTGAAGAGCTGCTTATGAGAGTGGAAAAGGCATAAATGATTTTATTTTCTGCTGGATATGTTTGACTCGTGTCAGCACAGCCGCATCACAGCAGCTTGAGTTATGTTGTCAAAACACAGAAAATGGCTGCTTATCAAAGCTTGCTTGAGAGTGAATATTTTTGTGCACCAAATTGAAGCTATTTGGAATAAATCTTGGTTGCAGTGAGCTCGATTAAGCACGTTTTCAACCTCATTGGCCAATGATTATGGTCAGACAAAGAGAGTAAACCGCCTCAGATCAGCAGTAAAGGCAAAGCCACCAAGCTTTGACCTGCCAAATAAATAATACCTTTACACCTTAATTAATTTCAATGCAGGTTTTTTGACTAGGGAGAAATTAATTTGATTCAATTTATGCCAACAGACGGATTTAGTTTGTCCTTTACAGAACAAACAGGTCAAATTCACGTGTTAGAACAAACAATTTAATTATATCCAATATAATTTTCTTCCATCCAGTACATTCAGATTCAGATTTAATTACATCATCTAGTTCTGATAGAGTTCTGCCAGGTTTAGCAGATCCTAATTATTCTAATAATTTATTTTCAATCAAAAGAATGGGCTACGCATTTCTGAATTTCCATGAGAGCATACTTTCATAGCCAAGCCAGTCATTGCATATGGTAATTTTTATTTTTTAATAATTACCAAACTTCAATAATGAAAAACAGACTTTAGAAATTCATGCAGGTAAATCACAATAAAATATAAAAAGCATTTTTATTATTTCATATTTTCTGCAACAGATTCTGATCAAATCATTGGACAGAAAAACTCAAAAACATTTTGAGAAATGAAAGTCTGTGAAATTTAAAAGGGGTTAATCTAGTTTTGGTGATTTCACTGAGTTTAAATTGTAAGATCTAAGTTCACAACTATAAATTCATTGTCATTTATAGTTATACGTAACTATAAATGACAATGCATGGAATATACAAAAGCTGCTCCTCTGCCAACTCAGAGGGATGATGAATGATGTACAACCCGATTAGAGGCAGGAAACAAGAACAGCGCATGATTCATCTGCCAAATGTGCCCCAGAAGGGTACAGGTGCATGACGTTACACATTACATGTGTAATAAATGAATGAAAGATTGCTCAATATTTATAGCATGACCATCACAACTAAACTGAAAAGAAATCCTGTTTCTATGGGTGAAATAAATGAATAAAATCCAATTTTGTTTGCAGAAAAACAAAGACATTTCTTCAGAAATCCTTCACAAGTTCTGCACGAACAGAATATAATTATGTTCATGCATTCTGACATTTTTGTGGAATAGGTGTTTTGACAATAAGAAAAACACATTCTCAAAAACTGAACAGTGAAGTAAAACACCAATGGCAGATTGGCAAAACATCAACAACAACCTTCAAAGTGCTGAGTAGTTTCTCCGAGCATGCTTATGTCTCTGCAAGCCAGATACCAGCACTGTGTCCCTGAGGCCTGTCTTCATAGGAACAATTCCCCAAAGCCTCATACGCCTCACTGAGGGCCTCAGACATGTGTAATTAGGTATAAAATACAGCAGTGTGGATGGTGGGGTGGGTCCAGACCGCTGGAACACAGAGGGGAGTCAGCAGCGGAGAGCCTTGAGCTGCCAGTGCACAGAGACAATTAGGTCCAAATGAAAAATTGATTTCCACTCATACTGAATGGATGTTAAAACAAAGCACGTTATAAATACCATCTGGTGACAGGCGGGAGTGCTAGCCACAGCAGACGAAGCCCCTTGTTAGCCTCGACAGCGCCAGCGTATCGATCGCCTGTGTGGACAAAGGCGACTCTAAGCGGGACTGAGAAGATATATAATTCAATAAATACTTCAGAGAGCTTTAGATTGAACGTGGCAACATGGGCATGTGTGTGCCACCTTTAATACGTCCCCGATGGTCGTTCTGCTGGTGGACCCCCGACGATTGATAGAGTAAACATAGAGCTTGCATGGATGAAAAAAAAATTGAGTTATGTTTGTAGAGTGAAAGCACATGTGTCACTTTCTGAGCCACAGCAGCAATTCAGAGGCACTTTGCCTCATGTCTTGAGAAAGTATCAAGTCAAAATTGGGTTGTAAAGCCAGTCTGCAAAGAATTATGCTAGTAGGTCACTTGTTTTACCAGATTTTTTTCTCCCTGTTTTCAGACAGGTGTTATTAAAGACACTGTGTGTCTTTAATAAGACACACAGTGTGTTGAAAAGTATTAACACCTTTTACACGTATTCACATTTTTAACCCTTGGACCCCACATCCCAGGGTTAGGACGGACACTTCATTCAAGCAGAACAGGACCAAGCAGCAGAGACAGAAGTAGATCATTCAAACTGATATTTAAGGAGAAGCAGCAAAAGCAAATGAGATGGATTAGCAGCCACCAACAAATGTGTTATTCAGGACATTTTACTCAGAAAAATTGTCTCTGATGTCCAGATGTTGAGATGGTGGCATGTTAAGACAGTCAGAGGCTTCTGCAAATTTGTTGTTTGACCACCGCTGTGCTAATCGCTAGAGATCCTTCCTGCAAACAGAATTCCCATCTGACTCTGTGAAGATACTCAGATCAGATGAGTTCTGGTGACATCTAATTTTCCGTTGGGATAAAAAAAAAAAAAAAGTACTTTTGAAATGAAATACTAAAAGATTTTTCCAGCTTTTTTGAAAGAAAAATCTGAAAAGTGTGGAGTGCGATTGTATTCATTCACTTCTGGTCAATACTGGAATCACTTTTCACTGCAGTTGTGGCTGAAAGTTTAGGGCTATCAAAGTTCAAGGCTGAATACACACTGTACTTTTTAGATTCTCAGTTGTTTCATTTTTGTTAAACTTTGGCCTAAAATGGAAAATGTTGCTAGCTCACCAGGTTTAAATACTTTTGAAATGTACAGAAGTACATCTTATAAAAAGTACAACTGACATGTTTGTTTATTTGTTTGTTTGTTTGTTTGTTTATTTATTTATTCATTGTAACAATCTATCAGTTTATCTACAGGGGAAAACTACTGTTGTTAAAACTAAAATTCCTCCATAGTTTCCCCACCCTGTAGGTAAATTAGAGGTAATTAAGTTAGACATTCATTTTCATGTGAAAATGTCCTCATAAACTAGATTGACCTTTCTGTATAGAGGTAAAAGTGTTGGAGCTCAACCTCATAAGTGTCTTTAATTATTCAGGTTGATGAGGCTTCTGTTGGGGTAGGTGCAGTTTTGCTTGGAATTGCCTCATTAAGCATGAGCAAATAAGGAGGAGAGTCTAATTAGTATCAACACCTGGGTTTGGAGGCTTCCAAGCCATGAAGTCAGCCTTATTTTTAACTTCAGTTACAGTTGATAATGCACATGAATCTGCACCTTTCCATGTCCAGCATCTTTCCAACAATATTTAAGTAGCTTTATTTGTATAATTACTAAACTAGATTTCATCACCATTATTTCTGCAACATTTCAAGCTTGTGTTCTATCATTAGGATTTAAAAGGATGGATGAAGATTGTTTCTGGAATCAGCCAATGCTCTTCAGTTTTGGGGATAATGTTAGTCCAAAATGCCCCTGTGAACTCTGGCACCACCACGGCCTCAACTCTTCAACATATGGAAGAAATATCTATGCAAGGGTAGAAAACTATTCCCAGTAAAACCGTCAAATCAGTGCCACAAGTGAGTGTCGGAGAATGACAGCTGAGTGGCAGCTGCACCAGGCCCCGCTCACATAAACACAAATATGTTGCAAAATGACAACTCTTATCTGCATGCAAACAGATTTCTGGGTGAAAAAGTGAAATTATTTAGCAAAAAATGATTTCCACTTCACTTTTTTTTTTCTGTATCCATGGAGATTCAGCTCAGAGATTTTTAAAACAGTTACGTCTGTGTCGACTGTCACTTTCTGTCTGGAAATCATCGCTGTAAAAATGCTTTTATGTTTTTGTCTACTTCTGTCTTGCGTTATCTTGACTCTGTCAACATTAGACTTCAAATCTTTGCTGAAAGAGCTGAGAATTGAAAGGTAATTGCAAACAGTGTCAGCAGCCATGGCCGGTGGATGAGTGGCACCCTGGGTGATGCACAATATTTTGTTTATGAAAGCAAAACCATATTTTGATATTTTGGAGAAAATCACGTTTTTTGCTCTCAAATATTATTTTCACAAGAAAATGACTTGATTTCTGTTCTCCATTATTCACGCTTAGCTGATGAAAAACTCCAGTGGTCACTGGGTGACAGAAGGGGGTAGACCTTGGACGGGTCACCAGTCCATCACAGGGCAACACAGAGACAGAATAAACAACCGTTTATTCAGACAATCATAAAGGCAAAAAGCGTTTTCTTAAAACACAAAGTCTTTTAAAGAATCATTGCACAGTGAAGAATAAACCAGCTGCTGCTTGACCAGCAGAAGAGTTTTAGATTGTGTGCCACAGAGGATGAAATGCCATTGAGTCAACTATGAAAAAAAAACACAGAAATAGTTTTTCAATTTTGAACTGAACCAGACCCTCAAACTTGTGTTTTTCAGGTTGTATGGTCAAATAAAACCGTGGATCCATCCCATCTTAGGCCATTTGGTGATGGTGTAAAAGTAAAAGGGACATTTTCTCAGAATCCATTGAACACTTTTGAACCACTGCAGCATTAAAACCACAGTTGATCTGATTATTGCTGATATACAGGACCAACCCGTTATAGATCCTTCTACCAGCATATCACAAAGCTCCAGTCCCCTCACAGGGGTTTCTTTAGGATGACAATGATTCACTGTTCTGCAGGTCTTCAGTCACAATCCAGGTCCATCACAGCACATTTGAGATGTGGTGGGATGGGGGATTAGTTTCATAAATGTTAATTTAGATGGCAGATTTCCTGCAACTGTGTTTTGCTATTATTTCAACATGAACCAAAATCTCTGAGGAATGATTGACTCCATGTTGAGTCTGTTACGCCGAGGTAAGACAGTTCTGAGGACAAAGGAAGAGATCAATACTAGAAACCAATACTAGTGGCATTTTTCATGTCTTATACAAACAAATATGGATCCAAAATATGGGTAAGATTTTGTCTTTAACTGCAGCAACATATTTTGCGCCCGAAATTCAAAATGAGCCTCTGCAGAACCAAAGAACAACTGAATGAGAATGACCAGAAGCAAAAGAGTTCAAGCATCAGAAATGCACTTTGTGTGTGAAATTTTGCTTCCTGTCTAATTCCTAGTGAGAAAGCAAGAGGAATCAGAGACATCTTTCCTTCCTGCAGCACAGTCGATAGATTGCTGTGTTATCGATTGACTGGAGTACAGAACTGTAAACTAGAAACAGAAACTCTGAGGTCCAAGTTGTTTTACACACTTATATAAGCCATGTTAAAGAAGACAAACTGTCATCCACTTGAAGAGGAAGCAGTTTCAATAGTTTCATCTCAAGGTTTTTCTCTTCTAAATTTTAGAACCAGTACTTATGTTTCTTTTGGCAAACTGTCTTGTTGGGTTTTGAAATAATAGGAATTTCTTTGAAGTGTTTTTTTTTCTTTAAAACCTGAGGTAGGATTTCTCCCTTGAAGTGACGCAGAAGAGTGTGATAGCATCGCTAATCTTAGAAGGCTTTGTATGCACTTAGTAGACCTGAGTAAATCAAGAGTGATCGTAGATCTTCAAATGAGACAGATGGAAAGGGGAGGAAAGAGGCTGGTGGAAAGTTACAGAGTAAGTAATGGACTGATAGAAATGAAGATGGTAAAGATACAAAGGAGGCACCAACAGAAAGAAAAAGAAAAATAACAAATGAATTTTTTTAACAGAATTCATAATTCTTACTGTCAAAGATTAAATCAGACCTCTAAACAAAAATCAAGATATTCAGAAACAAACAGCAAAGACAAAGATGATGGAATACCAAAACAAACATTTAATGACTGTGGCCAGAGTTTTCCATGTTTTAGATTTCTGCCTTTTTAAACACGTCTGACTTAACAGACTTAAACGTCTGTCCTCCACCAACCAATACATTGTGGTTATAATTACATTTATGTAAACATCTTCTTAGAGCTGTGCAAACAGTTTGCATTAGAAATGAACACCACTTCTGTACTTAATTCAAAGACATTTATTGCTGCCATTAATAAACTGTGTTTAATAAGATGTTGACGGTTTATTTTACAGAACCATTTAGGGAGTGATTCAGGGAACTGACTGAAGAATAATGGAGGAACTTTTCATAAATATAAACCAAACACTGAAACAGTCGTTGGGTGAATTTGTTCCACATGCCCTAAGGTTTGGACCTGCATGAAGTCAACACAAGCAACAAGGAAGAAATTTAAACCTTAAATGTGTTGCCTACCATCATGAACAAATGGAAGAGCAAGATTATCAAGAGAATGATCAGAACATTAAACCAAAACCCCAACGCCCAAAGGATTGTCACATCATTGTACAATTGTACCACTTCCCCGTGTTAAACATACACACACATATATACCACTGATAATATATGTATACTGAGTATACTAAATTCCCAGGCACCTTGAAGGGGGCAGCTTTACCCTGAGCTGAATCCTGGACAACGTTTGAAGGTGGCACACAGCAAGCCTGGAGTCCAGGCTCAGATGACCATTCTCAGATCTTTGTTCCACTCTCTGCGTGAGCTCAGGGTCACGCAGAGAGGCTGTGTGATGTCACTCTGACATGTGTTGTTCACCATAATATTGCTGCAGTTAGAGAAAAACAGCATCCTGCTGCACAGATTCATGACCCTGACCGTGTCCAGCAGACTCTCAGATTCAGTCAGACATATTGAGTCGAAGATAATGAAACATTGTCTCAATGAGATCAAGATTACTAGAAAAAAAGGACGGATTTGCTCTGTTTAATTGAATTTACAGCCTAATATCGATGCGATAGCAAACATGTTTGAGATGTAAAACATCTCCAAAACTATTAGAACTCATTGTCTATTTTACTGACATAATGTTCAAAATACATGTTTTCCTAATAGTAAAACTGAAATTCTCCTTGTATGAAACTTTGGGTAATAGTTGATATTTGCATTTACTGTATAATATTTCAAACTAAGATATTAATGTATTTACTGGAAAACCCACTGTACCAAGCTGTATTTTTCAAGTCTTGAAATATGAAACTCAAAATAAATGTCTTAAATAAAAACACAGAAATTGCGCCAATTACAATGTATGTAAGCAGTTAGGACAGAGAATAATTATGTTAAAGCAGAACCCTGTCGAATGTTTCAGTTGCCTCAGCAGCTGAGCTAATATTTACTTTAATAATCTGTGAAATAGGAAGAAAATCAGGTCTTAACTTTCTGATTTATGTGTTTAGCTTCGTTTCTGCTTGATTGTAGACTCGTCTGCTTTTTGCCTGATCTATTGCATCAAAATGAAAAACATTTCATTCAGTCCAGCTCTCTTTCACCTATAGGCTATCACTGTAAGTGGTGATAAATCATAAATTAAGGCAGCATTGGTTTCATAACACATTGATTCAGGCAGCTGTTTATCATGAAAGCTCTTTCTCAATGAGCTGCTGCCGTGGTGTTTATTTTTACAGAATAAATGGCGGTATGTTCCTGTTAGATTTGAAAGTGGACTTCCTGCTCTTACAGCACAGTATTTCTTTTTTACCATGTGCATTAGTGAATAAGTTATCGGTGCTCTTTCATTTCTTTGCTTGTGTTCACTGAAGTTAATATCTGCTGTTCTGGAACCAAACGAGTTAAACTCACAGTTCATGGACAGACTCAGAGACGTTGAGTTACTTTTCATTGAATCAATGACTCGATGAAATCTGCTGCCTGTCCTTACATAGAAACTTACTACTTTGAATATTGAGCACCCTGTACTGTTTGAGGGTAAATTGGAACATATGTGTTCAATTTTTGTGCAATGCCTTGAGACTAAAATTGTCAATTGGTGCTATATAAATAAACCGAATTGAACTGAATTGATTCCATCTAGGAGTCATAATTAAAAAAAGAAAAAGGCAGGGTTTATTGTTTATGAAGCATAACTAATCATAAGGATCTGCAGATTATGACAGTAGACTGTTGAATTAAAGAACAAGAAACCAGAAGATAAACCAGTAATCCCAAACGTTTCCAGATGTTGGCTTGCCTCAACCAGTTTGTTGTGTCATGAATCTGAATTAAATGCTTTCACACCAGCGCCAGATAAAACTGGAACCTGATCAAAGAAAAGGAACAAGCTGTAAGACTTCACTGACTTTTTTTTTTATTGAGAATTTTATCAGTCAGGATGACAGAAATTAACTGGTGCTGATAGTCTTTTCAGCTCGACTGATATCCAGACAGAAAATGTTGGGTTCAGTGCACAAGCAGAGAAAACCATTCATGCAGGTTTCATCACTGTCTGCATTTTGCAGATATTTTCTGCCATTTAATTGAGAGATTCTGAACATATCTCTAGTCTTTAGCTTAGAGCTATTTTTTTTAAAAACTCTTTTTATATTAACTATCGCATCCTCTACAAAACTGATCATAGTAGAATCTATGAAAGATTTAAGTTATTAATTAGCTGCATGCAGGGCTTTATTCTCCGTGTCAGTCAAAAGTGCAAGAAAAGCCCCCAGGACTAACTGATGGTGCTCCACAGTGCTGAATAACCTCTATGGTAACCTGGCAGACCTGTGAGACGTGGTGGGGAAAATGTTTGAAGGAAAGAGATTGTTAACCCAGAAAAGATTTGACATGTTGCTTGGATGTCTTGACACAAAATATGACCAAAAACACTAAATCAGTAATTGCCTTTCTGAATTTTAACTGATAAATGTACTTTATTTCATTTTATTATTTTATTTTTTTCCCTCTAGCTTTTATTTTATTGCAAAGCTGACTATCGTTTATTTCTATCCTGGCGCTGGCTTCCAAACCAGTATAATTGCTACCCAGTGACAGTGATTTGAGTCATGATGTTGATGGCAAGCTGGATCGTCATGTTCCTGCCAGGAGAAAACTCTTGTATGCGGCAATTTGAGCGAAATCACATCCAGGTTACATCTGCCCTGCTGTACAGTGCCAGGAAATGATCAAACTCTGTGTTCTTGCAGCATTTAAATGCAGCTTTGTCAGAATTTAATTACTGCAGGTTGCGGTGGCATCATGGGAAAATGCCCTTGATGGTGTTTTGCGGTCGCCTGCAACAGATGAGCACATTGCATCCTATTATGACTGCACTCAGATGTGTTTCAACTTGTTGTTTCTGTACCCTCCGGGCCAAAGAGGAGTGGAACAGCAGGCTTTTGGATTCTTGATAATTTCTGTTAGATCATGAGAGGCAAAGCAGAACAAACTTCACAAGAACAGGAATGTTTGTTTCCAGGTCGGTGTTCATTTTTTTCTGTTGTGTAGCTTGTTTAAAGGAAACATAATGTACATGACTTTCCCAAACAACAACCCTGATTTCCTCTGAAAATTAGCTCAGTGTAAATAAATCCAATTGGAGTAATTGCAGATATTGGATGTGACTAAAATATGAGGGAAGTTCTTGAGGGGATATTTGTACATCATTCAGTCCTCAGCAGGAAATCAATTGCGAGCAGTTATGCCTACGGTTTTAAAAAGCTAAGTCATGCACACGTCGACATCAGTGTTAGAAAAAGCTATCAATGCATGGCAGTCACTGCGATTTTTAAAGACTGCTCATGAATATTGAAGTGTTCCTCTTTGAGCTGAGCAATTGGGGGATATTATCCAAACTGTTTAAACTGTCAATATCTTGTTGTTTTTTTTCCTTTTTTATTATTACTCACTGTTTATTCTATGTCACATGCTGTTTGCATTTTAATTATGTAAAGCACTTTGAAATGCCTTGCTGCTGAAATGTGCTATACAAATAAAATTTGATTGATTGATTGATTGATTGATATTATTTTCACAATATGCTTTATAATTCACTGTTAAATACTGTAAAGTTGTAATAATTGATATAACCAGTATTGTAATTTAATAAATTAAAACCAATAAAAGAAGAAAGTGTTACATATAGTGTCTGAACTGATAGAAATCTATAAACAGAGTGCAACCCCACCTATTCACGGTTCATTATTTGTGAATTTATCTATGTGTGGAAAAGATGTGATATAATCCAAACCATTCTGTACCTGCAGTAGCAGACATTGTCTCCATCATCCACTACATTTACGTTTGTGCAGACTGGAGCTCAGCACTTCTCTGTGGTAAGAGAGGAACGTCTTTTAAATGAAAGATCTATTGCGTAATTCTGTGATATTCTTTCGTTATGCAGAAGATTGTTTGACTCAAAGATCTCTTTATTTTGCCTAAGCGAAACCAAACATGACTATCAGCTGATAGGTTGGGGGTTTGGAATAGGATCACAGGTTTAGTCAGCAGTTCGATTCAGTCTCTTTAACAACATGCACTTCATCTTACACTTAATACAAACTGGCTTCAGTGTTCATATCCAGCTAAATTCCTTAGATATGAATAATTACTTCTTTTTGGAAATCTTACCAAGGGAAATGACTTTGAGCTTTCATTCTGCAAGGCTTGTGTGACACTATTGAATAATTATCAGAAAAGTTTGTGATTTTTAAACAGACATAAGTGAAATGTGAGCCCCACCAACAAAATAAATCGATTTAAAAACATATCTAGCTTCCAAAGGATTATATTAAAATCAGCTTAAGGCTTGTTTTACAACTAGAAGACTTGTGCATTTTGCTGGTACCAAGTCAAGCATGATAAAGTTTACGCACTAACAGAAACCCAGTTATGTCATCCATCCATCCATAATGTCTTCCTGTTGGACCTGCCTGGTGCAGGTGAGGCTGCTGCCTACCTCCAGCGTTCACCAGCCTACAGACTTATCACACTGGACAGGTTACCAGTCCACTACAGTCAACATAGACACAAGACTAACTTGTGTAATGTTTGCCTTATGATTGTTTACATCCCTTTGGGTTATTCTTGATGATGATAGCCAGTCTGTATATAAAATGACATAATGTTTTTTTTCACTGGTTTAGTGTGTGGATAGTAACTGATACATCCCAAATTACACCACAGGCCTCTGTAGTAACCCTCCTGTCCGTCTGAGAACTGGTCATTTACATGATGATTGTACAGTTTGTGTTACTACGTGTTGCTCCAGGCCATCCTGCAGAAATACCCTTTGTTATGAGATACAAGTTACAACTCATCCCATCTGATGTGTTCCTGTTATCTTCCCTGATATTATTTTTGATATACTTTATGAATAAACTTAAGTCTTTTTCTATCTTTTCTCATAATCACATTATAAAATATCAATAAACACAATGTTGATAACCCTGGGCAAATTATTTCTGTTTTGTCACACTTAGTTCATGAATCAAGCTTTCCTGCAGGACGCAGGAAATGAGAAAGTAATAATTTGAGCAAATAAACTATAGCGTACATCCACGTTTATGCCTGGATGTCCTGTCCATAAAGTGCTGCATGTTTCTCTGTGCTGGGGGAAGGGAGCTTGAGGACAGTCAGAAGGACTGACAGCACCAGCAGAATAGCCTGCAGCACTCTGTATGAATTGGCTCGCCTGGCAAGTCTGCGCAGGAGAACCGGTTCACACTATCAGAGTCAGGGCAACCCTGAGGAGACAAGTTGATTTGTTTCACATAATCCAAATGACCTGGATTGTTCTATATGTACTCCCAAATGGGGCCTCCACCACTCGTTGCCGAGCAGTGGTTGCATATTGTGATGTAGATAATAATGAGACAATTTTAAACGAGGTTATCATTTTAGAACTTAACAGAATAAGAATTTGAAAATCAAAAGGCATGATTAGCATGTTAAAATACACAGTGACAAATGCATGATTTCTTTGTGCTGTCATTCATACTAAACTAAATCAAAGATGAACAAAACAAGCCTGCACCATCTGCAGTTCCTTTGACCTCTAACAACTACACTACCAGTAATCCCTTTATTTTCCAGGGGACACTTTTCTGTCACTGTGAAATTTGTCCATATCTAATGGCTTTTTTTGGGCTACCCAGTCATCATTTCTAAACCTGCTTAGAGGAACAAGTAAAGTACCTTTAAGTCTTTACAATGGATTTTGTTGACTTGTCCAAATTTATTTGTATTTGGACATGTATTTGTGCTGATGTCTTTTCACATTAAGCCTTTTATAACAAAGTGCTCTTTTCATCAAAATGTTGGCTTAGAAGGATGATGTTTTTCAATGAAAGAATTGTCTATGTTTGTGATATTCCAACTTTCATTAGTTGAACGTATAAAAAATACATGTACAAGAGGTAATACTGCTCTTTGCGGACATCTGAGGCTTTTACCTTGCAGCCCTGTCATGCCGATATTTGCTGCAAAATGTTCTAGTGGTTGACTCATGTTACCATTAACCACTGACACAGGCTTTAGGTGCTTTTAGGGTACTTCAGGTTGTTTTTTGACCTTGCAGACCATTACGGATCTTTTTCTTGGATGTTTGTTGGTTGACAGTTCAAAAGGATGGCAAAAATGGTCCTGAATGACCTTATCTAAACTCTGTAAACAACATTTTTCACATTTGCAACTCTGGGGATGTTTTCAGTGAACAAATGAACATTGTGAGTCAAATCTGTTACTGAAAAAGTTCATTCAGAGCTCAGTGTAACCCCAGCTCAGTTGGTTCAATGTGTGACTCCTTCAGTAGCAGAGAAATAACTTAGTTACAAGAAAACCATTTATTGGCGGCTATTAGTGGTCATGCTAACTAGCCTGAGCATTCGCAACATGCAATGCTCGCTGCAACATGCCAGAGAGCAAGTGTGGGAAAGGAAGAGAGGCTGAGCAGCACCACATAAGTTTGTGATTAACAGCCCTAAGACCAGCCTCCTGGCTCTTATTTATTGTTTCTAATGAGCATACTGGGGTTCTTACTGTCAAGACATGATGTTTCAAGTAATATGTAAAAAATGTGATTTTTAAAAATGGTATGCACTGCAGCTTTAAATTCAGTGTGTGTTTGCTTGCACTCAATTTGCTCAACAAGTTAATGTGCACAACCTAAAAGACTGTGCTAAAAGCTGGATTTAAAAAAAGCTGGATAGGTTAAATGTTGTCACTGGGCGTGCAACTAGCAAAATTAATTTGGGACTCCAATGCTGCTCATTATATGCTTTGATCTGGACCACAATCTGATTGGGACACCCCTTATATTTTTAATTATTAGTAATAATGTTAATAATGAATCTGATATATGAATGTATGCATAAATGCATGTAATAACACCCGAGTATTTATTCTGTATATTTAACTGCTCTTTGCTCAAAGAGCTGCAACATTAAATTAGCAAAAACTCAATATTTCTCAGTCTGCAGAGGAAAAAAGGGCATTGAAGGTTAAGCTCCAACTGAAGCAGCGAACCAAAAAAAGGAGCAGATTGGCTGAGCCATATCGCCTGCATGTCAGAGAAGCCGTGGCATGTCGGCTCCTGCACAGGGACCTCTTATTACCTCACAGCAACACCTCCTCTAGAGTTTCTCAGGGACAAGCAGGCACAGGCAGTCAGATCTACGTTACACCATTGTTAAGAGGAGAAGCTGGCAGCGGGCCATGGGAAAAATAAATCTGTAACACTTTATTGTGGCTGCACTCCTTCCAGCCTGCATGAGCATTAGGAAACTCATACCAATTCTCATAAAGGGCATGTTTGGTCTGGTCTGCTGTGTAAGTGGGGATTTACCATACCGTAGAGCAATGTATGACTATGATCCAACTGACTTGTCAGATAGAATGGGAATTGAGATACAATCGGATTGCTACAGGAAAATCCAGGGCTTTGCAAAACCGGATTTTACTCCATTTAAAAAAAAAAAAAAAAAAAAAAAAAAACAGGGCGTTTATTAAGAACACACAAAAATTTTTGAGCGGGGGTGGCC